>NC_090223.1:57204934-57367434 GCF_024489055.1 Chanodichthys erythropterus
ATAGACCAAAACCACAATATGAACCAGACTGTAAACATGTTTTTTTCTGCTGTAATCTTGGCTAATTTAACATGATGGTCAATAAGATTCTGCTCACTTCTGCAGCCTGTCCCTAGCGGTCAGTCGATAAATTGCAGTTTAATTCACTTCCGTATTGGCTTCACGAGAAACAGGGGGAGGTTGCCGCTTGCTCCGACATGATGTCTATGGGCTCCGACCTCCGTTTATGCCTATATATCTCGATACATGGCCAAAATCTTGGGCTTTTTTCTAAAAAGTTATTGTGCATTCAGGGAAACCCCACTTAAATGATGCATTCAGCAAAAAACTATGAGTTTGCATGTCACATGTGCCTGACATACACAAATACGTTGCTGCAGGTCTTATCACACATGTTGCAAGTTATCATTTTTATACTACAATTCACAGACCTTCACAGCAAAATAATCTTACCATTTTAACACTGACAATCTTTAAGCTATACTCTCTAAAGGAATAGTAAAAGTACTGTGTAAAACAGAGGCAGCCAGTTAAGTAACTAATTGTTAGCCTCATTGCGTTGGTGCACATTTCAATAAACCCTGAGACAAATGGTAAAATAAAGCCCAATACCTGACTTACATTTGATAACAAATGTCAATATCACAGAGTAACACTTTTATCAGTTTGTACTTACCTTGATAAATTGACATAGAGAAAAGCTGCATGTAGGTGAAAGTGCCGTTCAATTTAATCGTTGTCTTATTCTTCCTTCTCACATAATAAAATATTTAAGTCATTTAATGTTAAACTTTTAATGTAATGCTAATCCTTTTTGTCTGCATGTCTGTTGATGCGCCGTGATTTTCCTATGAGTTGTGAGCAGGCTCAACCATGTGACTACACTAAAAAAATATGTATTATTCTGTAAGACTGAACAGTAGCTTGCCATTGTTATTTTGCTTGTCAAATTCAGTGTCATTTATGAAGAACAGTAAATTACTGTACAAAAATTATCACATTTTTACAGCATTTGTATAAGATGCATTGAAAAATGTATGCACATTTTGGAGGGAGGGTTTTTTTTATGTTTTAGGTAAACATAAAGGTCCAGTTCCACAGACAGGGTTTATCTTAAGCCAGGATTAGGCCTTAATTCAATTAGGATATTTAAGTAGCTTTTATAAACATACACTAGAAAAAACATTACAAACATTGACAAATCATTGTTCTCTGTCTGGCAATCCGATGGAGTCTAGGTTTGGTGGTTGCCAGGAGAATGTTACTTGCCTGACTGCATTCTGCCAAGTGTAAAGATTGGTGGAGGGGGATTATGGTGTAGGGTTGTGTTTCAGGGGTTGGGCTTGGCTCCTTAGTTCCAGTGAAAGGAACTCTTAATGCTTCAGTACACCAAGACATTTTGGACAATTTGTTTCGCAACAGTTTGAGGATGGATCTTTCCTGATCCAACATGACAGCACACCAGTGCACAAAGCAAGGTCCATAAAGACACGGATGAGCGAGTTTGGTGTGGAGGAATTTGACTGGCCTGCACAGAGTCCTGACCTCAACCTGATAGAACACCTTTGGGATGAATTAGAGCGGAGACTGTGAGCCAGGCCTTCTTGTAAACATCATTGCCTGAACTCACAAATGCGCTTCTTGAAGAATGGGCAAAAATTCCCATAAACACATTCCTAAACCTTGTGGAAAGTCTTTATAGTCTTTTAAGACTTTAAAGACTTTATAAGTCTTTTAAGTCTTTATAATATTAACGCTTTTACTGATGCTATATTCTATTCTTTTTACATTACAGACATGGGGAAAGCGAACACTGATCTCACTATTCAAACCTGCTATAATTAATACGTTTAATAGTCCCAAGACTTTATGTTGGCTCATGTTGAATATGTTACGGCCACATTTACGAAGCCCCGTGCTGACATGCGGGGGGAAAAATAAACTTGCACATTAATCATTCGCTTTAGTTGAAACATGAGGATGTTTTATTTCATCCTTGCATTTAAGTTGAATTAGCTGTTTCACAGTTTTGAGTACAGTTTACTTATTTTTAATAAGTAGGTTATATTGTTCAGGAATACAGTGCATTCTCAATATCCCTCCTCGTTTCCTCGCTCCTTCGTCCTCCAACCAAATCGCGTAAGTATGGTATTTATTTGGATGTTTACATTTGATTCTGAATGAGTTTGAGGCTATGCACCATGGCTAAAGCTAATGTTACACACTGTTGGAGAGATTTATAAAGAATGAAGTTGTGTTTATGAATTATACAGACTGCAAGTGTTTAAAAATGAAAATAGCGACAGCTCTTGTCTCCGTGAATACAGTAATAAACGATGGTAACTTTAACCACATTTAACAGTATTAGCAACATGCTAACGAAACATTTAGAAAGACAATTTACAAATATCACTAAAAATATCATATCATGGATCATGTCATTTATTATTGATCCATCTGCCATTTTTCGCTATTGTTCTTGCTTGCTTACCTAGTCTGTTGATTCAGCTCTGCACATACAGATGATAATACTGGCTGCCCTTGTGTAATGCCTCGATCATGGGCTGGCATATGCAAATATTGGGGGCGTACACACCGACTTTTACGTAACAGTCTGTGTTATGTTGAGATTCGCCTGTTCTTCAGAGGTATTTTAAACAAATGAGATTTATATTAGAAGGAGGAAACAATGGAGTTTGAGACTCACTGTATGTCATTTCCATGTACTGAACTCTTGTTATTTAACTATGCCGAGGTAAATTCAATTTTTGAATCTAGGGCAACTTAAACATGAGATTGGCAAAAACTATGTGATCCCACCCCCCACCTCAATATTGTATGTTTTTTTTTTTTTTTCAGGTTTTCATACTACTTCGCAGCCTTCGCTGTACTTACTTTTTCATTGAGACCCATTTCTTTAAGTACAGCTCTGAAACACAAATAGTTCACAAAGTCAGCCTTCAAAGAATGACGAAGGTTCATTTAACATGCATGCAACTCGTTTAAGACTTAATAAATATAGAAATAATAACAATAAAAGTTAATTTGATATAAAAATCTTTGCGAAGCTGTCTGACAGATATAATTGTATGTGTTATGTAGTATATGATAGAAAAAAAATCACTAAAAGAAAATAATTTCTATTAGGCTACAAGGGCTGCAAGCATAGTAAAAAAAATATACTCCCTTGCATAATTCATTGTATCACTTTCATGAAGGAAACATTTGATAGCAGCAACTGTCCTGAAAATAGCATTTGACTAAACTCTATTCAATAAAAAGTTAATATTCTACTTGTGTGTGCTCACAAATGGAAATTTGGCAATTGAAGCTCTGACGTTAGATGGCCATAATGGATATCGTTCTGAAAGTAGTAGCCTATAGCCTATGGAAAAATATAATCGCACCATAACATTAATAAAATGTTTACGTGACCAGTCACGGAAAGTAGGGACACAAGTCGGTTCTGGGGCATTTTGAGTTATTCACGGATTCTGAAAGTGTCGTCTCCAAGCTTTCCAACGATGTGTAACACATGGAAATCTGATAATATTTGGAGAAGTTGTGGCCATTTGAAGGTAGGCTCTCAAAAAAGCTTTAAGCCCAGAAAATGACCTGTAATGATTTTGCACTTCTCGCCTGTTCTCACCTGCTGGGAGTGACAAAAGGGCTCATTTACATCTCATTTAGATAAGCCATACCCCCTGTAAAGCTGCATGGTTGCATAGCAACGACAGACTCAACGGGAAAAAATCGGACCTCATACTATTAATAATAAAGTATAATGTGCATTGTAAATGTCAGTAATTTATCTTTTTTGAAATTAGGACTTTTTGAACAGGATTCTGTGATAACCGTATAGTCCTGGTTTAGACCTCAGTTAGTGGTTAGACCTGGTTTGAGTCAAAGGATTAAAAAAATCCTGTACATTAAACTCTTCAATACTTTTACTTTTGACTTATAACGCACATTTTATGGCTATGGTTACTTTATACTTTTACTTACGTAGGAATTTAATCTGATACATTTACTATTACATTAGTAAATCCTTGTTAAGAAGTAGTAACTGGCTAAAATTATTAGCGTCACATTCAATTCAAGAATAGTAAGGTTTACATGAGCTAAGTCATTCACACCAGTCAATTCAAGCAGTTGAAGCGTTATTCAAATTAACATGCTAACATTACCATCTAAAAGCCCATTATAGTAATGGGGGTTTTTGGCAAGAGATATGATGCTAACGATTACAATTAAAACGACAGTCCTGAGCTAGCTAATAACAATAGACACATGAGATAACATATAGCCTACGTGTTCTTAGAATGAACACAAAACAAATGAAATAAGTTGTTCGGGCACACTTTCTCTTTGTCAGGGTCTTCTTTGTGGATGTAACCATCTCCGAAGTTTGCACTATGCATCTGTTTGCCTCTAAATGTCCAATAATTTGCATGTCCTGCCACTCTTTTTTCCGCAGTTAAAGAATCCAGCCGTATGTTGTACTCCATACATTTTCGGTGTAACGGCCACGGTTCAGCTCGTTTGCGATATTCTTTGCGGCATCCATCTTCATTAAATTTTGATATCAGCTAGAGCCGGCCAGAGCGCTGCATAAATAAGTAGCCACGCTTCCCTTGGAGGGCGGCGGCAATAACAAAAGAAACAAAAGCCGGTGTATCCAATTCCAGTATGGAAATAAAAAACGGACAATGACACGCCCCTACTGCGAGATAGAATCCCAGAAAAACTAGCCGATTTCAACCTCAAAATGTACGCTTTTAATAATTATTTCAGACTTAGCAACCTGGCAATGTCTACTAGTAACAAAACTACCTATTTGAGTTTCTGTAATGTATGAAAACCTTAATTTAACAATGAAATAATAAATGATTAACAAACTTACACCTATAGGATTCCGCTGTGGATGTCATCTTGTGGTCAGACCATAGACTGTAAAAAAATATGGACGTAGCGTCTGTGACGTCACCCAGAGTTCTGAACAGCAGTTGACGCGTAAATGAGGCCGCGGCCATCTTAGCGTGTCACCGCACGTCACTCCCGGATAACTGAAAACCGGCAAAGAGCCGGGGAGGTGGTTTGAGCTGATATGACTGGTTGCTGAAACCAAGCCCGTCTAGCTTGACGTGACCATGTTAGCAGGCAAAGGAGCTAAATATCTATCTTAGATAAAATATTAATGAAGATAAGTTTTATCATCAGAACGTTCTAAAGGTTTACTGTCAATCTACTGTGTTTTTTTAAGATATAGATCCTCCAACACCAGTAGTGTTGGGTGTGCAAATAACAACATGGAAAATCAAATGGGACTTCATACCTTTATAATGAAATAGAGATCGCGAGATGAATCCAATCAGTGGCACTTGGTTAAATTTGAGTGTCTATTGCAAATAAAAAAACCGTCACATTTCATCTGAATGATCTGCTCTGTCATCGTTCTTCAAGAAAGGATGCAATCTGAACAGCCATAAAGGTATCCTCCCGCCATTGTCATTGTAGTAAATCTCACAACCAAAACTTTTAGCCAATGCCACGATCCAACAACGTGTGTTCTGTGTCTCTTCCCCATGCATGCACATCTACACAGACACACATCAGTCTCGAATATTATGCAGCAAGCCATATTTTATAATTGTATAAAATAATCGAGAAAAAAAAATGTCTGAGATGCCAAATTCATGGCTCACAGACATCGCAATCTACCTGTCACTCAAGTGACCATGCCCTTAATTATGCAGAACTTTAAGGCTTAATATAATTTAAACGGATAAGTTATAAAAAAATTCACCCCCCTCAGAGTTGTCATGAACTGCAAAAATAGCAGTATAGACCAAAACCACAATTTGAACCAACGTGTAAACGTGTTTTTTTCTGCTATAAACTTGGCCAATTTAACATGGGACTCTATGAGATTCTGCTCTCTTTTGGAGCCTGTCCCTAGCGGCCAGTCGATGAATCGCAATTTAAGTTACTTCCATATTGGCTTCACGAGAGAAAGGGGGAGGTTGCCGCTTGGGTCAGATGCGGGAATTCTTTCGGCGCGCGAATGTCATGGTGCATTGTGGGTATTTCCCGAGTCGTTGAGTGTGCACCGGTTGTACAATTGTTGCTGCGGTGCATTGTAGGATTGAATAACACCAGTAGCCTAGGCTAATGTTAACAGCAAATGCTTTGTAAAGAGAAAACAGCAGCTTTCAGCCTGTCACCATCATGCAAACATGAAGTATCAAACAGGTTTACAGGTTTTTTGCATTCCATTATGCTATTTGTCCTATTGTTTTTATGGTTGGCGGACATGTTTAGGTGTTGCACTTATCTCCGGTATTTTGCATCGTCTCACCAATGAAACAGCATTGTAAAAAAAAAAAAAAAAAAAAAAAAAACACATTTAATAACTTTGTTTTTTTTTCTCATTCCACTGCTTGCGTCTCATCACACAGTAACGCATTTCTGAATGAACAGCCGTTGAACTGGTGATGTGTTTTACGTTCATAGAGCGCTTAATCCAACGGCGCCATCATGAGGTCGGATCATTTTCTTCTAATACGGTTGCTGTAGTAGTCAACACGTCTAACTGTAACGCTTGCTAACTTTTTTTTTTCTTTTTCAAAATCGTGACTTCTCGATTTAAAAAAATAATAAAATCAAGGCAAAACATTAAATTAGAATTAATCTGAAAAGAAAAAAAAAAAAAAATCGCCCAGCCCTATTTCCAGCATAAATCAGCAAACACTGGAAAAAATAATTTTGTCCTTATAATGTTGTATGCCAGAGTTATTCAAATGCACCAGAAGGGTGGAAAATTACCTTTTTTTTTGTAATTCACCCACCTTCCCAACCTGTCAAAAGTGCAAAAACAAGACATTAGGCCTACATGATTACCACCAAAATCAAACTTCTACTTTGATAACCATAGAAACAGGACTTCCAATCATGTTTCCAATTTTAGAACATCAAAGAAAGCAATGAGACCCATTAGTACTTTTTGCCTTTTATTTTCAAATAATCAAATCAAATCTTCTTTTACATTATAACTATAGAGAGTGCAGAGGTATATAAAGTGCAATATTCAAAAATATAAAATTTTATAAAAATGTATTTTGGAAAATAAGTGCAAACATTTCAATAAAAAAAGTATTTTGCTAAATAAATACATATTTTACAAAAAAGTGAAGAAAAAAAAAAAGTCCAAACTTCTGGACTACAAAGATTTCAATTACTTTGAGTGTCCATCAGTGTCCTTGGACGCTTGAATATATATATATATATATATATATATATATATATATATATATATATATATATATATATATATATATATATATATATATATATCCTAACTAATAATATAATAGTAATTTTTTAAATGATAATACTTGCAATGAGAACAAATTACAAAGTAATTGACAACTGTTTGTTTATTTTTATTTTGTGTGCAACAAAAGATTGTGAGGTGCATGTTGTCTACTACATTCTCTAAAAATGCATGTCCTGCATAAAAGTAAAGACAAACATCAGTGGCTCTACAAGATCTTCCTCTATACACTCTGCACTGAAGAACTGTTCCAAGGCCTCAGTGGCTTCTTAATCCTGCATGCACAGTCTACGAGGAAGCTAGTATAGGTGTGGATGTTCAAGTAGCCGACACAGATCCTGGTTCAGGTGAGGAGGAGCACAGAACTAGTGCAGGTGTGGATAGGGAGGATTGTGGAGCAGGTGTAATAACAGATGACTTTGGAACCACTGGTAATGAAAGAAGTTGAGGTTATACATATGACTGTAAGCACTTCTGCAGGTGAGCCTCCATTTCTTCTAAGAACAATTTTACTGCAAGTAGGGCAGTGATAATGGGCCTCTGTTCTGCAGAGAGAGAAGACAGAAAAAAGCATTTTAACAAAACAGATTTTACAAAGTTTAAATATCCATAATATCCAACATCACAGTCCTTTAGCAACTGAGAGGCTGTTCAAGAATTTTTTTTTAAATTGTACTCTCATACACGCTTCTTTTTTTTTTTTTTTTTCAGGGGAAGATAAACAATAAAAATCTTGAATGTTAAATAAAAAAGAAATGGATGATACACAGACAATGAGTTTGATAGTGTGTGGGAGAAATGTGGCTGTCAAATGAAAGATTGGTATCAAAGAGCACACCCAGGTTCCTAACTGACGACGAAGACTTGACAGAACATCCATCGAGCGATCCCACCTGCCAGCAATCACTCTTATCATCAGCAGTTTAAGAACACTCACCTCGTCTTCCCTCGCTGTCCAGTCTCATTTAATGTTTGTCTTACTTGGTACCTTCTCTGCCTGCCTTGACCCCTATACAATTTAATTTGACAAGAATTGTCCTTCCAATCTAAGGAAACAAATTTCTTGTAGTAATTCTTTTAAATGAGTAATCTAACCCCTAATTTACACTGCATTTGTCAGTGGCACATTACGTCTCTGCTGAGGTTTTGTTCCGTCCTCTATGCAACCAGGAGCATTTCAGATGTGAAGCAGCTGGATTCGCGAGACCATGACATTTGTCTGTCCAATGTTGTTTTCTTTGATTTTTTTCATGTTTTTAATTGCTAAATGGTTATACTTTGTCCAGTTTAATTGTGTTTATTACTATGCCCTACTTTATTTTGCTGTAGCCTACAGACAAAGTTAATACACTTAAAAGTCCAGATATGGAAGACAAGGATAAAAGATTTTAAAGTTTTTCATATTCAGATGTCTTTTCATCCATTTCTGGCCTGATAGTGATATGAAAGATGTCTAGGAGGCTACACAGGGTTATTATTGACTTGTATTTGAACTGCACAGCTTGGATGCTGTGTTTAGAGTTAAGTGACTGTGTCTGAGTAATGTACTTCAGAAATGTACAGTTCTAAGATGATAAATCCTGCAATTAGTTAGCTAACATCAATGTATTAACTTACAGAAGAAAACAATGAGCTCATTAAATAAATGATTATAAGTTGTGAACATAATTATTACAACATAAAATGTAGCATTGGTGCATGGTGATTATGATGCATGTATGATGCTAAAACAGTTGGCAGGTGGAGTGGAGTGCTCTTTATTATCCAAGATAGTTTTTGAACAATGTTCTAAGCCAATGCTGAAAATACTGTACTCTGTAGCCTACATCTATGACATGCTTATTTATCTGTCAAAGAGAGCTAGACTGATATCTGGATATGTAGTTGATGTTTTGAAGGTTTCATTTTTGCAGAGAAAGCATGGTAGCTACATGCAGAGATACATTAACAGCACCAAGGAAAAAGAGAGTGAGGAGGCAGGCTCCTTTAACATCCAGACAGCTAAAGTTAGTAGAAACTAAGTTAGTCACACAGAAGAATGTGTTCAATTGTGTGACCCAAAGTTTCCAACCATCATTTGACATGAAAACAAATGTGAAAATATTTGTGAAAATATCTCTATTACACATTTTTTTCTTACACTGTAAGCATGAATGTGCCCTTATGAAAGCAACAAATTCAATCAGTTGACACTTGACTGCTTTTTTTTTTTTTTTTGCTGTTTTAGCTTCTCTG
Source organism: Chanodichthys erythropterus (assembly GCF_024489055.1). Lineage (NCBI taxonomy): Eukaryota > Metazoa > Chordata > Actinopteri > Cypriniformes > Xenocyprididae > Chanodichthys > Chanodichthys erythropterus. The sequence continues at coordinate 57,214,503 of NC_090223.1, forward strand.
CTCAACAACATTGTCCTTTTGTCCTTGCTTTCTTACCTGTGTAAAGTCTGTTGACTCTACTGTGCTGCTCCAGACATTAATACTGGCTTGTCTAATGCCTACTGTACTATACTATACTGAACATGGGCTGGCATATGCAAAAGTTGGGGGCATACATATTAATGATCCCGGCTGTTGTGTCACAGTTGGTGTTATGTTATGTTGTTTAAAAGGTGCTCTAAGTGATCCTGGGTGGAGTAACTTCCTGTTGACGTTTGAAGTGTTGTCAAACAAAACACAGGCTAGCTAGACCCTCCCTCCTCCGGGCTTCCTGAAACAGTCATGAACACGCATTTAAAATCATTCTTGTTGGTTATTGGCTGGAGCATGTTTATTATGTTTGTGATCCAGGCTGCATCAGTTTGTTTTTGTTGCCGTTTTCAGAGCTTGTGGCTCTGTGTGATTACAGAGACCGCGTTTTTTTACAGTGTGTTTAGGGGACAGGCATCTAGCGGATAGTGAGATGTTGGCTGTATGTGACAAAAAATGTTTTGGCCTAAAAAATGATTTTCAATTCTAGGGCACCTTTAATGCACAAAAAAAAAATGCACTAGAAAAATATACAAATATGGTTCTTTAATACCATATAATGCTCGTAAATCAAATGGTCTGAAAAAAAGGAAGATCCTCTACTCTTGACAGACCAAAATATTCTGTTCTCTTACATGGCAAGCATGAAGATGCTCAACAAAATCAACAGTTTCAAAGTCTTTAGCCACTGGTCCAGGACTTCACCCACCTTCACCCCAAATCTCAGCAGCACAGGTTCAAAGTGAGTCATGAGCTCCTGCACATCAGCATCACCAAATTCTACAATAAGAGATTTAAGATGTAGAAGACGTGTTAGAGAAAATATATGAATATGTGTGTGACCAGTCACGGAAAGTAGGGACACAAGTCGGTTCTGGGGCATTTTGAGTTATTCACAGATTCTGAAAGTGTAGTCTCAAAGCTTTCCAACGATGTGTGACACATGGAAATCTGATAATATTTGGAGAAATATGTGACTTTTTTGTCAAAACTTTATTTGAACTTGTGCATTGTAGATAACATGTTGCAAGACACTCCTTTAAAATCTGCCCATCATTTTTAATGTTATTATTTTAATGTTTATGTAAAGAAAAAGTACATATTGATGCTAATTTTATTTTTTATTTGCTGGTTTTCTACATAAAACTTGGTGAATTGACTTTTTGAACAGGATTCTGTGATAACAGTGATCATTTTGGTCACTAATCATGAAATGAAATTTTCTCACCTGAGAAGCCTGTTAAAGAAGAATAGGCAATCCAGGAAATAACTGGACTAACAGAGGCCATAGATCGCTAACTATGCCTATTCAAAACACTTTTCAAGACAATAAATACACGATTGAGACGATGAATGCATGTATTGACTGAATTTGCGCCGGCGTGTTACCCGACTCCAGAGAGGTAATGTCTTATTATGCCGCTTTCATCGTCGCTCAGATCGTCTTCAGAATCAGTGAGCGCTTGTTCATAAGCATCCGGCTTGTCGAAGAAGTACTTCAAAACATTTTCGGTGTAACGGCCACGGTTCTTCATTGAATTTTGATATCAGCTAGAGCTGGCCAGAGCGCTGCATAATAAGTAGCCACGCTTCCCAGTATGGAAATACACATAGACAATGACACGCCCCTACTATGTGCTAGAATCTCTGAAAAACAAGCCGATTTCAACCTCAAAATGTACGCTTTTAAATATTCCAATACTGCTATCTCAAACACGGAAAGGCTTCTTCATAATCTCAACTAACAGATTCTGCAAAAAAAAACGAAAATCACCAATTTTGAAAAAAAAATGCTTTTCTCATTTTGCTCAAGAGTTGTGCTGCCGACTTGTGTCCCTGGTTTCCGTGACCCGTCACATATATATAGAATGTTTTGTTTAGTCTGGTCATTTTGTATACAAAAATGCTCCCATCTCACTAGAATTTCTGTCTGCCTCTGGCCAATATCAGAAGTTGGTAATCTGCATGGCACCCAGAATCTCCCGGTTGACATCTCCAAACCTGTTCTCCATTGTTCATGACAGCAGGTCAATAAGGTGGTCTTTGGACTTACTTAGGGAGTGGTCGTCACATGGCTTTGGGCTGACACCTTCATACTGGTTTGTTCCCAGCACTGTCTTCAGTTCAGGCCCAGGTCTACAAATTATGAGAGAGCGAGTGAGAGAGATACTTTAAAATGACTGAAGATATTGGCAGTATTATAATTTTCACTGGTTTCAAAACACAACAAGCTGCATATTACTTGCCATTCATTCATTTTCACTTAAATGTAGGCCTAATGCTTGACGGTTGGTCAAAACTAATGCCAGGACATTTCCATTGTGACCTACCTAACCTATGATGACTTGACAGCGGAGCCTGAGCATGTCAGCACGGGCATTTCACTTATGTTGGATGTGTCAGCGTCACATTTGTATAGGCTTTACTTTTTTTTTTTTTTGATTGGTTGACTGCCAAATCGAAATATTAAACGGAATGATAAAATAATGTTATTAACCGGTTAAAGGCCATTTCAAACAAGAGTTTCTGTTCAGAACAATTCATTTGATTTTGTTTCCTTTCTGGTTATGTTCCAGTCAAAATTCCATATGTTTCCGGTTTTCATTTTCGTTCCTTGAACTGGTTTACTGCCTTCATTAATGAATTACCACGCAGGAACAAATGAGTAATGCATTACTAACACTCTAGTAACTACTATTAAGTAACAAGAAACTCTGATAAATGAATTAGTAATTAATGGTGCTTAGTTGAAGGTGGTAGTTCACTATTAGCTAATCAGTAATTACAGTAATTATTTCATACCTCTCACAGAACTACTAACTATTATATACAGGTTCATAATTAATGTGAATAATGCATTAAGTATAATGCAAAGTATAATTACTTCTAAAGTGAATATCATGATAATTCACTAGTAATGACTTTAGTTTTAAAACCTTCAGAAGGAATTACTAATTATTTGGATCAGTATTCTAAAGTGAGGAACATGATAACTCTCTGGAGTCATTGTAAAATTAAATCTGATTCATGCTTTGACAAAATGTTTTCAGCAGGATTTCTATACTCAAATATGAACAAAGAATTCAGACAAAAGCAATCAAAAACTGAATCATGTTTTATTGTTCCATTTATACAGTGAAACATTTTGATGCCAGATGGATGGCTGTTTATTTTACTTGCTGTTGTGTACTTTTTCAATTTAGAGAAATTATAATTGATTTTGATAAATGAAGGGAAATGAAGCAAAATGTGCAACTATAATAAATACAAATAAAACATTAAAGGTAAGAACAGAACAACAATAACAGTAAACAAAGTATTAAGATAATTATTTTTGTGAAACTGTACTGAAACATTAAGTATGATAAAGCATTAAAAAAAACATACCGTCAACATCAATCAGCCAGTCTCCCCAGAAACAGATGTTATTAGTTTCTGTGTGCCTGTTGTTGCTGCCAAGAGGTGAGAAGTTCACCTCAAAAAGAGTGGACAGATCTTTTGGATCTTTTTGGTCAGACTGCATTGACAAACAGGTCCTCAAGGATTTCGGCATGAATGATCAAACCAATCTCTTGATGGATACGTACTCTCTGAGAGACAAATTTGTCCGCCCATTCACAACATAATCTTCTGCATATTGGACCAGGGAATCCCTCTCTTCAAGAGATGAGATGTACCTAAATGCTCCCATCATGTTCAGACTGTCCCCAGCATCTGATATAGCAGAATTTGCATTTTGAGCAGTCTGCTTCTTTAACCTACAAGTAAATCCTTAGGAAAATGTTATGCCATAAATTCACAAAGCATCCATTGCAAAGCTTACTTTAAAATTCTTTAAAAGTAAAATTAAGTACAGTTAAAATATCAGATACTAAAAATCTATAAATCAGATACTGCAAGTTATATTGGAATTGATGACTTGAAATTTATAGAGTCATTTTCGGTGTAAGGTATCTATATCAGGGATGGGCAACTGGCCTGATGGACCACTCGGATGATCAATTTTAAAACATTTGAAAAGCAAGTTATGCGTTCAGATGATAATACTAATAGCATAGGATGAGCACGCTTTGTGAAAGTTTTCTAAAATTAGCAAAAATAAACAAAAAATTAATTATAAAAATTGTTTTCAGTCAGGATGGTTAATGGATTATCTTTTTACCAAGTTCAAGGGGTCACCCATATATTTTTATTTTATTTTATTTTTTTTTGGAAACAAAATCTGTAATTAAAGATTTTAATGTGAATTGCCATTTCATCACTGCACTGCTCTCAAAATCCGGCTCTCCACAATCTGGCTGAACGGTTCTAAGAATGGTAAGGAATGGATCCAGTTGTATTTCCACTTGAGTCTGGTTGCCGAACCGTAGTCTACTGCTAGAATACGAGTAGTGACATCGTCAATCATAAACGGTCACTTGTCTGTTTATCCGTAGGTTGCTAAACATGATATTTGAGCAACACGAACACAAATTAATCATACAATTAAAAGAAATAACCGATCATCCTACCTAATGAGGTCACTATTTACATGGCATATAGAGTGTAAAATCTTGCATTACTAAGGCAACGTCTGAATAGCCTGTTATCAGCCCCACAGTGGAAACCATATTTGTATGGGCCGGTTCGGATCGGCACGGAATGGAACGGGAAAGCAATAGAGATGCACCGATTGATCGACCAGGGATCAGAATCGGCCGATTTCCCTCATGAGTGGCCCAGATCGGTGATCGGCCGATCAGTCTCACTTCTTACCGATTCCGAGTCGATCCCTTTTGTTACCAGCGGCACAGGCAATAACGTCAGCTGCGTGTTCTCGCTCTCTTCTCTGTCACAGTGAAGTGACACACACCCACATGGGCGGCTCCTCTCTCACATTCATCTCATTCACTCCGGTTAAATAGAGCTTGTATTGAGCAGAAATGTTTGTAATTCCCGCAGGTTTCGCACTCATACCGAAAGCACGCGCACCACTGATCTATATAAGTGAAGTGAACAAGCCATGCTCGGTCTCAAACAGAGTCAGAAGTCAAACAAAGACAAATACCAAAACGAGTAGCATAATGCACTTAAACTGTCAAATACATACAAAAGTATGTCAAAACCAGCGCCACAGGCAATCTTGGCGAGTGTACAGATAAACACAGTTTTGAATCGTTAAATAGCTAAGAAAGTGAACCCATGTTGTGTGTAAAAGCACCGGGATACTTCAAACGAAGTTCTTTTTCGTTCTTCATTTAGGGGTAAAACAAAGTTAGAAATGCATGACCAGCGATATACTGTAATCGAACATCTGACACCACCCACACTGTTGAGAGTGATGGTTAGATGAATATGTAAATATGTGCCGTGCACTTTCTTCTCAGTAACAAAATAAACATGACAACAATGAGAAAACAGCAAGCATTTATTATAGAAAGCATAAGAAAAGTGTCTGATCATAACAACATGTATGTTAGTACGAGCTCTGCAAATTAGCACTCCAGTCATGTCACATCTTCATATAGCACTTTATTCAATAGATTGCTTTTAAATCAAGCAGCTTTACAGTACCAAACATGAAAACAGTGTTAGTGTCTCATTCTTTTACAAGCACAACTTCATTTTGTACTATAAAGCGGATATCCAGTGTGTTCATGTTTTCACCCGCGGAGCTCTTACCTCGACGAACTCAAACACACGAAATGAGTCAAAGACGTGTCCCACGCGAGTGAAGGCGGAGCCTCAGCGCACACCTCCTATTACTTTACCATCACTGACCAATGGAAGTAGGAAGGTGTTTTGCAGCTGGAGCGAACTTTTCCTGAAAGTTCGCTTTGGCAAGCCGTTTCGAACTTCGTTTTGGCCTGATTTTGTTCAAAACAACGTCAAATCAGTTCTTCGATTTCGTTTGAAGTATACCAGGGCCTTAACAGTAAAGAAGTATATTTTTACAGAGTGCCAAAAGCTACAGAAAAAAAGAAGGAAATAGGTTGCTGAAATTTACAGAAACAGCTGGTCTCCAGCAGAGACATTTTGTGTCTAAATGTTGGATTTTGAGGTAAAATCATACCGTATACATTGTTATATATTGTGTTGACAACTCATCAATTAAGTTCCGTATCGATTATAAAGTATTGCTAATGACCTATAAGGCTCTAAATAGTTTAGCTCCTGTTTACTTAACTGATCTTCTATCGCCCTACAATCCTTCACGCTCTTTAAGATCACAAAACTCTGGACTTCTGGTTGTACCTAGGATAGCTAAGTCCACTAAAGGAGGGAGAGCCTTTTCACATTTGGCTCCGAAACTCTGGAATAGCGTTCTTGATAATGTTCGGGGGTAACACTTTACAATAACAGTACATGAATAACCATGAACTAATACCTGAGTTAATAGTTACTTCAACATGAACTCAAGATTAGTTAAGATATGAACTAATGAAGAGTGATCCTTAACTACGACAGGAGTCATAGGGATTCATGCATGAAAACAGAAGCCTTAACTACGCGTTAATACATGTTTGTTAATTAATGCATTAATTAACATTTAGGGTAAACTAAATCAAACATCTCTATAAGAAGGAATAATACATATTTGGACTTTGAAATAAATTTAAACAATTTATTCTTGTCAGAATTTAAACTATTGACATCCGCAGCTTCATTATAAACATTCCTGAAAGGCACAGGATTAGTTTGCCATTATTTTCACTTATCCTCCTTATCAAACATATAAAATACTAAATACACTATTTATCTTAAAAGGTCTTAATCTGTTTTGTGATATTCTTTCCTATCAAACAAAACTACTGTGACTTACATCAGTTCCTGAGGAATCGGTTCCCAAAAAAATAACCAAACAGAAACATGAACTAAGGTCAGGGAGCGTTTGCCGGGATCAGATTCAGAAGTTCACTCTCCATCCAGACGCAGGCCGTGATCATACTGTACCTCCATTCTCTGACTTTTTGAAAAGTCACACAACATCACTTAACTGGGCTGAATACTGTTAGTACATGTGTGTTTGATAGTAAGTTAATGATAATCATGAGCTGAATTTGGTAAGTAGTTAACAGTGAATTAATTATGATGTGCCCCCTCAAGTAAAGTCATGACATAAGTATACATTAACAAACCATTAGTTGATGTTAGTATATGGTTAGTTAATAATGAGTTAATTATGATTGTGCCCCCTCAAGTAAAGTCATGACATGATGCACATATCACACATCATTAACTAATATATGAATAAACACTATAGAGTGCCATCCTTATTCCTTTACACCCCGGTACAAAAAAACTAAAAAAAAAGGTATTTGTATTTTATTTTTATTTATATAATTAAACATATATGGACTTGAAAGCAAGCCATAAACATACCTGTAAAGACACACATAAGGCACATTTACATGTAAAATAGCGCGCATCCACAAGCTAATGTTAATCAAAGCATATATGTCTAATTATAGGCCTATCTCAAACTTGCCATTTGTTGCCAAGGTTCTTGAACGGGTGGTAGTTGGTCAGCTACAAAATCATTTCTCTGCGAATAGATTACTTAGAACCTTTTCAATCAGGGTTTAGGGCTGGACATAGTACGGAGACTGCCCTTTTGAGAGTAATGAATGATCTCCTGGTTGCAGCAGACTCTGGGGCTTGTGGCATTTTGGTCCTATTAGATCTTAGTGCGGCATTCGATACCATCTGCCACGCTATACTGCTGGACAGATTACATAAGTGGATTGGTCTCTCTGGTTTGGCTTTAAAGTGGTTTGAATCATATCTTTCAGAATGTACTCAATTTGTTTATTCTGGTATAAACAGATCTCAGACTGTTCCATTGCGGCAGGGCGTCCCTCAGGGGTCGGTACTGGGTCCTACTCTTTTTAGCATCTATATGTTGCCTCTTGGGCAGATTATTCAAAAGTATGGACTGGGCTATCATTGCTATGCAGATGATACCCAGATTTACATTAGCACTCAACCTGATATTACATCAGCACTTTCAATTTTAACTGATTGCCTACTGGAAATACAGGTCTGGATGAAACAGAACTTCCTACAGTTAAACTGCGCAAAAACTGAAGTTCTTTTGGTTGGCACTCCAACTGCTGTAAATAGATGCAATAATCTTAAACTTACAGTACATGATTGCCAGATTCTCCCTTCTGTACAGGTGCGGAACTTAGGTGTGAGTTTTGATGCGCAGCTGACCTTTAACACCCATTTTAAGAATGTTTCTAAAGTAGCTTTTTATCATCTTCGGAATATTGCACGTATAAGACCTTTTCTTTCTATGTCTGATGCAGAAAGGCTTATTCACGCCTTTATAACTTCCAGACTCGATTATTGCAATTCTCTTTTTGCAGGGTTACCTGCAAGTACTATTAAGAGACTGCAATATGTGCAAAATTCAGCTGCTCGTGTTTTAACTTACACATCATCCCGCAGTCATATTACTCCTGTGCTTTCTAAATTACACTGGTTACCAGTTGAGTCACGTATTGATTTTAAAGTTCTTATCTTAACTTATAAAGCAGTACATGGAATGGCCCCCGATTACATTTGTAATCTGGTGACAGTGCCCACGCCATCTCGGTCTCTCCGCTCCGCTGGTTCTCTTACTCTGTACCAGCCTCGTTGTAAACTCAAAACTATGGGTGGGAGGTCTTTCTCTTGTATTGCTCCCAGGTTGTGGAATTCTCTGCCTTTTCCTATTAGGAATGCTCCGTCTTTTGATTGTTTTAAGAATTTACTTAAAACATATCTTTTTACTGAAGCTTTTAAGTAATAATTTTACAGTTTTTTTTTTTTTGTTATGATTGTGTTTGTTATTGTTTCTTATTGTAGCGCCTTGAGTGTAAGAAAGGCGCAATACAAATAAAATGTATTATTATTATACATTTAAACGACAAAAATACAAATACAGTTAATAACTGCACATAACCTCCTGAAAACCCCAATAAAACATACATGTAAATGTCTTTAATTATTAATTCGGCTTACCAAAGCAGTCAACATTTATTAGTTTAAAATGCCAGCAACACAACAAACGCGCCAAGAGAACACCTAGCGTGCGCCCCTAATGAGTGTCCCACCAGAAACAAACCCTACATACTTTAGTTCCGGGAATAAACTAGGCCTATGACTATTTAGCTATGACAAAATGTAAATGAACTATAAAAATCAGAAAACAGTTTAGATCAAATTAAATTTATTAGTGGTAGTTAGTCTATTTTCCACATTTGATTAGACCGATCTATGTAATTAATGGCTAAATAATCATGTGCCATTCCAATTATTTGTCACAAAGCTGCAGATGGCAGATTATGATATTAGTGTAAATTATGACAGTATTAAATCGCGTTTAATTCAAATTCAGAGTACTTCTTGTTTACTCTTATGGAGGCTGATTTATTTAGTTTACCCCTAAATGTTAATTAATGCATTAATTAACAAACATGTATTAACGCGTAGTAAATGCTGCTGTTTTCATGCATGAATCCCTATGACTCCTGTCGTAGTTAAGGATCACTCTTCATTAGTTCATATCTTAACTAATCATGAGTTCATGTTGAAGTAACTATTAATTTAGGTATTAGTTCATGGTTATTCATGTACTGTTATTGTAAAGTGTTACCTGTTCGGGGCTCAGACTTGCTCACCCAGTTTAAATCTAGATTAAAGACACATCTCTTTAGCCAAGCGTTCACATAATGCATCTCATCAGATCAATTGCACATGACTATCCTTGCTTAATGTTATGAACAGCAGCTACGCTAATTATTCTCTATTTGCTTTTCTGTTTTGCCTCGGGACACCCAAATAAGCATTGTATTAATCTTTATTTCTCTTGGGTTAGACAAGTTTTTTTTTTTTTTTTGGGCATGCTGTTTGTTTTCATCTTGCCTTCCATTAAATGTTGAGTTCATTCTCACCCATACTTCTGAACCAGCTGTTTTTCATGATCATTTAGTTTTTTTGCTTTGCCTGCTCCACACTGCACTACAGCCCCCAAATCGCTGTATTAATAATCAAATTTGTAATATTTACAGACAAGTGATGTCCATATAAAGAGAGAGGCTATCCTCAGAGATATTTGTATCTACCTTGGTGAGGATGTGGAATGCCTAGTGAAGAAGTACATGGTGAGTGTTTCTATTTTTCTAAAGAACAGTGGGGAATTTAAATGCACTGGAAAAACAGGCGATTCAACTATAAAAAAAAAAAAAAAAAAAAGGTAATCATGGCATGACTGAGTGCTTTTTGTGCTGAATTGGGCTTGAATGGTTAAAGGTTCCCCTTTTAAACGATGTAATACAAGTCTAAGGTGTCCCCTGAATGTGTCTGAAGTTTCAGCTCAAAATACCCCATAGATTTTTTTTGATTCTTTTTTTTAACTGCCTATTTTGGGGCATAATTAGAAATGAGCCGATTCAGGGTGTGTAGCCCTTTAAATCTTGTGCTCCATGCCCCAAGAGCTCACGCTTGCCTTAAACAACATAAAAAAAGTTCACACAGCTAATATAACCCTCAAAATGGATCTTTACAAAGTGTTCATCATGCAGCATGTAAGTACAGGGTTTATTTTGATGTTTACATTGATTCTGAATGAGTTTGAGGCTATGCTCCATGGCTAACGGATAATGCTACACTGTTGGAGAGATTTATAAAGAATTAAGTTGTGTTTATGCATTATACAGACTGCAAGTGTTTAAAAATGAAAATAGTGACTGCCCTTGTCTCCGTAAATACAGTAAGAAACTGTTAACTTTAACCACATTTAACAGTACATTAGCAACATGCTAACTAAACATTTAGAAAGTCAATTCACAAATATCACTAAAAATATGATATCATGGATCATGTCAGTTATTATTGCTCCATCTGCCATTTTTTGCTATTGCCCTTGCTTGCTTACCTAGTCTGTTGATTCAGCTCTGCACAGTGCACCTTGTCTAATGCCTTTCATAATGTTGGGAACATGGGCTGGCATATGCAAATATTGGGGCATGCACCCCGACTGTTACATAACAGTTGATGTTATGTTGAGATTCGCCTGTTCTTCGGAGGTCTTTTAAACAAATGAGATTTATATAAGGAGGAGGAAACAATGGAGTTTGAGACTCACTGTATGTCTTTTCCATGTACTGAACTCTTGTTATTTAACTATGCCGAGGTAAATTAAATTTTTTAATCTAGGGCACCTTTAAACACGCATACCTAGGTGTCAAAGTGATATTTTTGCATTTAAAAAGAGCCATTTATGTCTTAATTGAAGGTACAGTTGAGAAAGACATGGCTTGAGTTAATGGATCGGTGCACTCAGTCTTCAAGGAACAGTATCCATATTAACCTGCTGTCATTATTTATGTTAATCAAACAACAACAAAAAGAGAATCTCTCACTGCTCACTTTTGTAACTTTAAGAATAAATACTGTGTAAATTAAATATATAAAGACTATGCAATGTTTTTTGATTACTTTATGCATTTTATGTAGTATTTCTAGTGCTTGAAGTTTTTCCATGTAATCTTTTGCTCAAGCCTTTGCATTGATGCTGGGTGCAATCTATGTTCTTAATTTGGCATACCCAAAAGAACTTAAATACTGCAAATGAATTTGTTCAGAAAGTAATTATGCAGATGGATTCTCAGAGTTAAAAGCCGTTGAGAAGGGTTATGTAGTGACAAAAATTGACAAGGCTTGGCATTTTCCCCAGCGATCTGAAACGTTGTTTTGCGATTGGGCTATAAAAACGTTTTAACAAACAGTAGAGTTCGGTGTTTCCAAAAGACATTGTGACCGACGCAGACAAAGAATCTTGTGTCAGATATTACTTTGAGGAAGAGGGGATTATGCTGAATCTGGACAAAATTGAGTTTAATACCACACGTAGATCCATAAATAAGCTCCTGCTGAATTCGCTGTGGGGGCGGTTCTCCATAAACGAACATTTGCCAACAACCGAATTACTCACAGACCCTCGGAACAGTTTGCCTGACAGAGTACAACGTCAAGCATTTCTCATTTGTGTCAGACACTGTTGCACTTGTTCAGTGTGCTGAACAGTGTTTAATGGGCACTTGTTTGTTGGTGCTTTTACAACTGCCAATGTGTGGTTAAAGTTTTATGATCTTATGGATAGGTTGGGTGATAGGTTGCTTTATTGCAACACAGATATTCACATCTATATTTGGTGAATATAAACCACCGCTTGGGCCATACCTTGGAGAACTCACCGATGAAGATGGTGTTGAAGACCACATGGTGGATTTTTTTTTTTTGGTGGTCCAAAAAGTTATGGATATTGTACAGCTAAGGGTAAGGTCTGTATAAAAACCAAAGGTATCACTTTAAATGCCTTAACATCTGAGACCATTACGCTTGACTTGCTGATTGAGTTTGTTGATCAGTATGTGTCATGATCATTACTGGGAGTGCCCTTGTCTGCCTCTAGAGGGCACTCCAACCCGGACTGTTCCTCACCCCACTTGTGAACTGCATTTCCCACTTCCCGGACTCATTATCCCTTCATGCACCCAGCTGTCTTGTATTATGTTAATTATTGTCTGTCTATTTATACTCAGTTGTTTCTGCCTTTATTTGTGGTTCGTTGTTTTATGTTACGTGCACTTTTGTATCTCTGGCTTATGTTTGTTCCTTTGTTTTCTGTTTGGACTGCTTGACCCTTGCCTGTTTGTGAATTACGTGTTGAATTATCCCATTAAAGCTGCGATTGGATCCTAACATCTTGTCTGTGTGCTAACGTGACAGAACAAACCACCATGCAAGGATCCAGCAGCGGGACGTTTCGGATTGTTCCTCCAGTCACCGTGGAGGAGTGTATGGCTCTACTTCGGGCAGTAATGGCCCTTTTACAAGAGGAACAGACGGTAGGGTGTTTTGCCCAGTTCTTTTGGACCATGTCGTGGGGCTGAGGTATAATGATGAAGCGCTAAAGGGGATCTTTAATCAATGCCTCGATGACCCCCTGCCTCAATGGGAGTTGGAGGGGCTTCAGATCCTGGATTTTTGGGGCTTTGTCAAATAGCTCGGCCATAGAAGCCAGTGGGCAACACTTGGTCAACCAGAACCTTACCGTAGAGACTTTGCCTCTATCAGTCAAGACCCTGATCTCCTAGATCCCACAGGTACCCCTTTTCCACCAAGGCAGTTTGAGTGCTGGTTCGGAGCCAGAGCCTAGTTTCAAATCAGTTCTTTGTCTTTCGACACACAAAGCACCAGCTCCGAACCAGAAAAACTGGTTCGTAAGTAGCACCAAAACATTGCTGGGCTAGAAGTAAGAACCGCTTACGTCAGTGGCTGGGGGCGGGGTTACCGTGACCAATGAGACAAACACAAACTGTTGAGCGCCATATTTAAAAATAGCAGCTAGCGATCACAAACATACAGGATGGACGCTATTAAGCAAAAACAGCAGTGGTCCGAAGAGGAAACTAGTTTCTTTCTTTCAGTCTGGTCCAGTGCAGAAGTGCAGAGTAAATTAGAGGGTGCTTCACGGACAAAACCGGTATTGCAGCAAATTCAGCGCGAGATGGCTGCTGCTGGGTTTGACCGGAACATTGAACAGATTAACAACAAACTAAAAAAACTCAAGAAAGATTACCGGGACCAAAAAAAGGACCTCGTCGGAGTGGTAATGGGCGGCCACGTCGAAACCCACATTTTGACATCCTCGGCGATAGGCCGGCATGCCAGGTGACTGGTGCGCTGAACTCAGCAACAGTTATGCTGGAATCGATGGTGGATGATTTGCTGCAGCAAATTTGCACTGATCCTGGTAAGTTCTATTTTTACTATTTTCTAGGTAGCTATATATTTTTTTTAGCCGTTTAGTGGAAGTATTAAATCCTTATATCACTGTTCGAAATATTGCTAGCTAGGACTGTTATTTAATTCTATAAAGTATCACAGAACAATGTATACAGTATAGTGAACAACAATGATTTTTAAAGCGCTGTCGTTTTGTTTATTTATGGAATTGTCTGCCATCAACGATAGAGATGACAATGTTGAGTTACCACCACCGCTGGGCTGCAGCTCTTCCGCACCGTCGTGTAGCAGCTCTGGACATGTCCTGCATCTTCTGAACAAGATTTACGGGGTAAGACTTGCTGTGCAAATAGTGGTCACACCATATACTATGCAAATAGAGATGTGTGTATTACTGTCAGGTACTGAAATAATTTCTTATTTCAATTAGTTCATATTTTTCCTTCATGTAATGAATCCATATTGCTTAGATATGTAACATTGAATACATTAGATTACACGACTATATACTAAATAAAGAATAGAAAAAGTGTAATTTTTAGAATTAATCTGAAATTAAGTTGCTATTTTAAAACATAAGGTCAGTGATCTATCACACCATGTAGCAGATGCTTACACAATTCCCATATGACAACACATTGATGATCTATGTCATTTGCTATTGTTGTTGTACAAAGGGGGAAAGGAAGAGAGACAGTACTTCAGAACTGATTCAATATTTGGAAAGGGCAGATGAGAGGTTTTTGCAGCACAGCAAGGAAATGGATGATGCGTTGCTGCTGGAAATGAGAGCGGACACACGTTCTCTGCTTGGACTCATGGGCCGCATGGTGGCGAAAATGGAAGCACAAATTATCGGAAATAAATCACACCACAGTATTTCTTTTCTCATGTACAATTTTTATTTATAAAACTATTTACAATTTATTTACTGCACTTTATATTTTGCAAAGATTTATAAAGATTTGTAAAAAAAAATATAAAAATTAAGTTTTATATAAACAAATGTGTGATTAAGTTTTTTTTAATCAATGGAGAATATAATAACTGTCCTCAAACACAAACTGAAGAGGTTACAAACATATGACATCTGTGTTGTGTTCTAAAGTAATTCAAAGGATCACTCGTTCCCGCTGTTAAAATGCATCATTAATGCAGCTCTGATGTCAGCCCCTTCAGTATTAGCATGCTCAGGTAATATCTGAACAGGAGGCTGAATGTTTACAATCCTGTCTAGGTACTCTTCAGTGAAATTATCACCATGCTCCTCACAAATGTTATGAAGCACACAGCAGGTCAGTGCCTTTTTCTTGCTCAGCTCCAGCTTGCAGTCGTTTATTTTTAGGAGGCACCTCCATCATGGTGTATGTTTAATTTATTAGCAACAGGGGGGCTGTTTATTTCCTATGAAGTATACAGTGCAGTATACATACTATAAAGACAGTTGAGATGTAGCTGTGATGTGATTAATCTATATACAAGCACCACTTAATAAGCAGGGATATTTTATTTTCTGTATGAGCAACAATTATGTGTTGGTATATAACTGCTTGTTATTTCTTTTCACATATTCATACAATGTCGTTTCATACCATTCTTGTCCATTGAAAATGCATAAATCTAAATTTGGTCATTATTAATATAAATAGAATGTTTGCCATTTTCCATCTGTTTATTGAACAACTCAACAGTATATAAAGTAGTTGAAATTAGCAACAACCAGAACTGACCTACAGCAGTACAAAACAACACAGGCTACACATCAATAATAATAATAATAATAATAATATATATTTATATAATATGAAGAGTTCAGATGCAAAAGCCTCTAAATGCCATCTGAAATTTTCTTCTAAAATGAGCATTTTTATCAAGCTTGTATGTTTGTTTAGTTAATTCACTTTAATGGCAATGAAAATTTAGAGGCTTTTGCATCTGAACTCATATATATATATATATATATATATATGATGTGTGTATGTATATCTTTTTTCACAATACTGTTTCTGAATACTTCCACTAATTTTATTTAACTGTAATGTGACTGATTATCAGGAGGGAAGCTACATGCTGAAGCTAATGTTGATTCGTATTATTCGATGTTAATAATAAATTAAAAAAAAAATAGGTTATGCACTTACCGTCATTCTCCCTCGTAATCGCCGTCTGTACATATTACAGTGAGCTGCACGAATATGTTGGATTCGCTGTGTTTGAATGCTGATATAGGTTCGGAGAGCCATAAACATCAATAGAAGCACAATGTCCACCATTGTTGAAGGTGTTTGTGTTTCGCGCTACCGTTGCTGGGAAAGATGAGGCGTATACAGTGACGTAAGACCTGGCTCTCTAGCCTGTGGAAAGGCAAACCAGTTCTTAGAAGGCTCCTCAGTTGAACGAACTCCGAACTGGCACTAGCACTAGCTCCAAACCAGCACCCGGTTCGTTCTAGTGGAAAAGGGGTATGGGAGGCACAGGGTACGGAGAAGGAGGAAGGCCCGTAAGTCTGCTCCAGCCTGTGAGTCCACTTCGGTGCCTACAGATGAGGTAGGCACAGAGCCACCGTCTCACCCTCATAAGAGGAGAAAAAAAGAGAAGGGCTTCCTCCATCCCTCAAGGCCCGGAGACCACCCTAGAGGTTGTTCTTTGGTTTTCCAAGCGCCTTGCCCTGCCGACGCCACCTAAGTGCCTTGCTGGCACCCGCCTGGTCAGTTCCTCCAGCAATCAGCCAGGACTCCAGACCTGCTGGAGCCCGCCTGGTCAGTTCCGCCAGCACCGCCCTGGTATCAGTCGGGCCACTGGACTTGGCCCGCCATCCCTCCCCCTGATCCTCCTCCTGTCCGCCTCCCTCCTGAGTTTTTTTGTGGTTTACACGCTGACAGTATAGTGAGAAACAAAAAGCATTCCCATTCCCACAAAAAGCATTCCCACAAAAATGTTATTAGAAAATGCTTTAACAAAAGTGTCATGATCCTGGTTTTTCCCCTCTTTCTCTGTCTCCCTCTCGTGGTCACACACTCTCACGCACATACTTCCACTTCTCCGCTCATCTCTTTCAGCTGGTTCCCCTTTCATTCCCTTCTCCTCACCTGTCCCCGTTTCCCTCTTGATTTTCTCTGCTTCTTATTCCCTCTTCCTAGCCCTGTCTTATTGTCGGATTATTCAATGACCTCTCGTGAGAAACGCCAGCACTTGTTGTCTTGTCTTGTCCCGTCCAAAGTTACTATTTCTACTGTGAGAGATAAGTCTGTGTATTACCCAGCTGTGCCTGTTTGCAGAGTACCTGTTCTACGCTCGCCCTTGGCTGTATTCCCTGGCTGCTGTCCTCATGGTTTTCAACCGGCTGTACGCATCTCAGGGTCCCTGCCTCTGTCCTCGGAGAGCTTAAGACAGTTTTCCTTTGTTCCAGTCGTTCTGGCAGTTTTTTGTTCTGGCTCTGTTTAATGCCAGTGTTTTGTGTTTAATCTGATAACCGTGTGAGGACCATTTATGTTTTTTCATTAAAGACTATTTATTTCTTCCACCCCTGGTCTTCCATCATTCCCATCTAACAAAAAGTATGTTCTTGTACGAAAACTGCTGTCTTTGTTATGCATGGCCATTATTGATTGATAATGATAATATTATAATTTGATTGTGTTATGAACATAAGTGCATAGATGTAATATTTTACCGATGTAACTGTACTAATTCAAAACCAATATGTACCTGTATGGCATTACAGAAACTGTTGTCTTTGTTGTGCATGGTGATCATATAAAACTCATATGACTTTTCAGACTGTATTTGAGCTAGTTTTAGCTAGCTTACAGGAAATATTGCCTTACAATGTCACTTACAAATGTCTGTGTATATATGCTCAAGTGTAAACCCTTGTAATGTGATATTCTCTAAACATATTTGTAACATGTTTCACCCAGTTTTTATTAGATTATCATACACGTGGCCCACAGAACATCAAGAGATATTTGTCTGTCCTATGGCCCATCATTAACATGTAAATGTATGCTAACAGTGTTTTATTTGTTTAGGAATATGGCTGCTCCACGCTTGCATTCACCAGCACCGTGCACAGGGGCACATTCATTTCTCAGTGTCATTGAGAATCATACTGAGTAAGTGCACAGATGTAATATTTTACAGATGTAATTTTGTTTACATCGTCATAATACAAAAGTATATGTTCTTGAATGACATAACAAAAACTGCTCTTTGTTATGCATGGCCATAGTGATTCTGTTACTAGCATGCTTACGCTTTTTTAACAGATGTAACAATGAAAATTTCCAAGCACCTGTTCCACAGAGAGCTAAGGCAAACAGGCAGTCCACTCTGTCATGGAAAACACAGACTGATGTTGGTATGGTTCCACATACTCTGCAATTCCTGCCTGCATGTGAAACTGAAACACAACTGAGCTCTGCTGAGTCACATTCTCCCATGAATCTATTCAAACTCTTTTTTTTTTCAGAAAGTGTTGTCAACTCTGTGCCATAACACCAATGTGCAGGCTGCCAAAGCAACTGCAAAGGGCTGCAAATATAAAAGGACAGATGTAAGCATCGGTGAGATGTACCGCTACACTGGGCTGCTGTTTTACGTGGCAATGGTGAAGGTGAGCTCCATCAGGGACTACTGGCGGCAGAGCAGTGTTTTCTCTGTACCTTTTCCAGCTGCAGTTATGTCTAGGGACAGATACCTGACAATTTCTTGGAATGTGCATGAGTCACCAAGATGCAGACAAAGTGAATGACAGAAAGAGGGGCACAGCTGAACATGACCATCTGTTCAGGGTTAAACCTCTCATGGACACCATTTGTCATGCTTACAAAGCTATTTATCATCCTAGAAAAAAATGTAGCTGTGGATGAGAGAATTGTGGCATGCAAAGCACACACTGGTATGACAGTACATGAAAGCCAAGCCAACCAAGTGGGGTTTCAATTGTTTGTTCTTGCAGACTCTTCAAATAGATACACTGTGGACTTCTCTGTGTACACAGGAAAGAACAACTTTCCCACAGGCCATGGGCTGTCATATGATACTGTGACTCTTTTGGACCATACATTTTTGGGTTCTGGGTACCATGTGTACATGGAGAATTTTTATACAAGTCCAAAGCTCTTAAAAGATCTGTTTGCAATTAAGTTTGGTGCATGTGAGACTTGCAGGAACAAGAGGAGGGACTTCCCTTGGAATGCAGCTAATTCACTCTCAAAAAAATCTGCCAGGGGATCCATCAGATGGATTCGGAATGGACCTCTTGTATTTGTGAAGTGGATGGACTGTAACACCTCCTTTTTTTTGGATGTTACTCTGAGGGGTTCAGCAGATTTGACATGTACTGATAAAATCTCCAAAACAAACAAATGATCTTTGCAATCTATTTTATTGCTCCCACAAGTGTTTATTTACAAGTACCACAAAGTCAATGAATGAAAGTCTTTTCAATGAGTCAGATAGGTGAAGTAAAACTTAGCGTTAGTCCAGTCTTTTGATGAGTTGATGAAAATGAAATGAGCTTTAAATCCAGCAGGTTATTTGAGTATGATGCAATGTTTGAAGTCCTATTATCCACAATGAGAGACAATCCTTCAGCGTCGTTGGAGTTGCCCACCATGTGGGTAAAGGCCTTGTTCTGTAGCCGCAATACCAGCTTGTCTTAAATTAAATTTGTGATGTGACACAAATAAAGTCCTTTATTTGAGCAGGAACTTAAGAGTTCTCAAAAAAAGGACATCAACAAGAAGAGCAAGCAGGTAGCTTGAGTAAAACCATGAGGCTTCCCTCTACCAAACAACCTAGATTCTTCTTTGGTGGCCAGGCTTATAAGCCGGCTACCTCCAGGCAGTAGCGCCCTCAAGCTGCTCCTAGTGGTACTACCATTGCTTTACCCACTACACACTAGGAAAACAATAATAATAATGAAGCTAATATCCAACAATAAAAACAGGTAACACCTTGTCCGTTACAGGACACACGAGAGGTATCCGTCTGTTCTACCATTCATTCTGCTTATTCATGAGACCCTGTGCAGAGGAGGGTGAAATCACAAGATACATGGAGGACAAAGACGTTTCCATGTCCTGCACCTGTGACTGCATACAACAAACACGTTGACCAGTCTGATCAGCTGATACAGTACTACACAACACAGCACAAAACCGTGAAGTGGTGCACTTCTTTGACATTGCTTCCACCAACACTTTAATTTTGCACAAAGAGCTACATGGTAACATGTCCCATAAAGAGTTTATGGAACAACTTATCAGAGAGCTCTGTGGTGTGTCACAGAATGCAACACCAAAACGGATCAGTAGTGACCATGTACCAGTTCTAGGAGCTGAGCTGACCTCGAATGGCAGGAATGTTGTGACGGTTTGTTGCGGGTTCTGTGTGCATTGTAAAAAAAAAAAAAACACCACCATGGAAATACCAGGCATTCAGTGTTCACTTATGTCTTCAGTTGAATAGGAACTGAAACTCTGTTGACCATCTCCCACTGACTATTGGGCTGGCCAAGAACATCCTTGTCCCTGTTCCCTCCATCCTAGACATTTTCCTTGCATGATGCTCCCCTTGCATGAGCAGCTGTTACACTATGTGGGTGAGTGGGCCTTTCAAAACCACCCATCGTCTGTAATAGTCTCGTCTCTCCCTGTGTACATTGTCTACTGTACCACTACATTTTGTTTCATGTGTAAACTGTCCCCTCCATCCTGGACATTTTACTTGCATGATGCGCCCTTGCACAAGCAGTTGTTACACTATGTGAATGAGTAGGGTATGCAGAGATGGGTGAGTGGGCCTTTCCAAACCACCCAACGCCTGTTAAAAAGAAAAAGAAAGTCTCGTCTCTCCCCATGTACACCATCTTCCACTAAATGTTGTTAAATGTGTAAATTCAAGTATATGTTTTAAGTTAAGTTTAAGTATAAGTTTTATATAAAGTATTTAAGTATAAGTCAGTTGACTTATATTATTCTATATATATACCTATATATTTTGTTTCATATGTTTATTCACTGACAGTCAAAAGTTTGGACCTTACTATTTACCATTTTTAATGTTTTTGAAAGAAGTCTGCATCAGGTCTGCATTTATTTGATAATACAGAAAAAAAAACACATTTTTATATATTTTTACAATTACACATGGTTTTCTATTTGAAAATATTTTAAAAAGTAATTTATTCCTGTGATCAAAGCAGAATTTTCAGCATCATTAATCAGGTCTTCAATGTCACATTAATATTTGTTCAGGCTGCATTCCACTTTGATGGGCCATTAGCCACTGGGGGAAGTGTCCTTTGTCTGAACGGGTGTGAATCGCATAAAAATTCATGGCCATAAACACTCCCACACACACAGCAGTGGTTGACACAAACTGACACAAAAAAATTTAAGTCATTATGTTGTTGTTTTATGTTGAAGTGTTTCTACATAATTGTGTAGTAAAAATTCAAGCCTACAAGCTTGATGACTCAAAAGTCTTGTGAACAACAATTCAGTATGTATTTTATGGCCTTATTGCAAGGACATTTTTTCCCAAAACTTACTAACCATGCATAATCTTTTTTATTTTTTTAGTTTGCATTAAAAAAAAAAAATAAAAAAAAATCTATTTTACTCATATATTATTGTGGCAGAGTTTGTGCTGAATACAGCAAAATGAAGAAGTACATGAATATATGAAATCAAAAGTAAAACTGATAAATCATAAGCCATAAATGATTAAAATAAATATTAATAAAAATGCATTATATGCAATATGAATATTGACCATTTTGGATCCACCACATGTCAATACCTACAATCTACTGTATGAAAATAATAACTTATCACTCAAAGCACAAAAGACCTACAGTTTGCACATGCAGGTCTGGATAAAAGACTTCTGAGTCTTTTTAGACAAGTTCAAACCCAGTGAGGTAATAAAATACAAAACTGTTTTGTGAGTTGTAATGTGCGTTTTGTTTTGTTTTTTAAATTCAAAAAGCAAACTGTAGCATGTTGTAGACTTAGGGCTGCTGCTTTTGTTTATTGTTTTTATATTGTTTCACTTTTTGAGGATGAATTTCCAAAATTAAAGTCTAAAAAGGAGATTGGATGTTTTATAAATTAAAAGATATTGATTACATTATTGATTTTAACTGGTGTTGTATGCCTTAATATTGTAACCAGGCAGAAGCCAAGTTAGAATCCATATGCAGTTGTTTATTAAAATCCACAGCAAACAAACCCAAATCCCAACAAAAATAGCCAAAAAAAAACAAAACAAAAAAAAAAAAACAGAGCAGGCAATGATCAGAAACTAGAGAATCAGGAAAATGATAATAATATGCTCTGCCAGACAGGTAAACTGGCAGTACTTTGCAATGGCCTGTTAGTCAGGCCATGCTTAAATATCTCACAAACAGGAAGTAACCAGTGAAGAAGAGGGAGCAGCACACATTCAGAACTTGGGAGAGGGCTCCCTCTGCTGGCGTGATGTTGCAAATATTGTTTATTGATTGTGTTTTTGGAGCACAGTTTAACATGTCTTAATGCTTTTTTTTTTTTTAAAGACGTATTTTCCATATATTTTACCTTTTATTCCACACCTCTGTTTCCACTGTCATTCAAACGGCTTGTTTGACTTCCTGCTTCTATGATACCACTCCCTCCGAAATATGCAATGTGCTCAGATTGGTTAACTGGCCCAGTGTATTGTGATTCGCTGAAGCGTCCGGAAACGCCACGCCACTTACCATTAGTTGTTACCGGTTACGTGGGCTTCGGTGGAAATGTAAATAATGGCGTCTCAAATCAGACCTAGATGAAGAGGGTTAAGCAGAAACTCTGCAATCGTGGCTTTTATAGGAAGTTTATGAATGGTATTTCATTTAGTATTTGTGTCAAAGTGTTTAGATATGCTGTCACTGCTTTTTGTTAGCTTTCAATATAGAGTTTTATCCTGATTAAAGTTTTACTGTAGCCGAATACATGACTGAGTAGTCGCATTTTTGTAGAGATAGCGTTTAATTTATAGCATGAACAACTGTTTGTCTTTAAACAGACATTTGTTGGTGTTTGTTGGAGAAGTATGCACTAGAATTTAGTTAACTGGCTAGCGAAGCAAAAACGCTTTGGGTCTTTGTTTACGTCCTTGATGCAACCAAAAAATAGCAATAGAACTATACATTTAAAGGTGATAAAGAGGATCTTTTCGTCGACTGAGAAACCAAAGACGCATGCGTAAGAACAACCCCCCCTCCTTTCGAGGAAACGCCTCCCAAAACTCGTGCACAAGTATTGGAACACGAGTGTTTACCACCGGCATTCGCTGTATCGTGTTAGTGGATTCATTATGTCGGACTCACTGCAGGTAACTCATAATCTGCAGTTGTTATTCCTGTTTCCTGACAAGAACATTGCATGCAGCGCCTGTGGAGTGTGGAAAGTTACTGGAGAGCGCAGCCGCGCTCGTCTCTCACAAGGAACGTCATGGCAGTGATTGACAAGCCAGAGGGCCAATCGTTTACGCGATGATCGCATAAACGATTGGCTGATGTTTTTAAGGCCCTACCTCATGCACAGATGATGGATATTAATATTATTCCTTTCAGTGCACCTAATAAATAGTCTTTTATCAGTTAGTAAAGACAGTTTCAAGTAATATTGCAAAAATGTATAAAACAAGACATCCTCTTTTGCACCTTTAAAAGACATGTACAAACAATAAAACATACTTACAGTTTGGGGTGATAGACTGGGTAAACCCAGCCTGATCTGCTGGCGATTTGATTTCGCCCGGCAACTCAGTCTGGAAACCCATACATTAATTTCTACTGCTTCTGTTACACTTTTGCGGGAACCAATCACAGACTGGCTTATCCACCTTGCTCACTATTGGTGGGTATAACACCCTGACGATAGAGAAGCGACGGCAAGCAGCTTTTTCGATGATGTTGAATGATTTAGCAAACAAATCGCTCGAGTGGGTGTAAATACCACTCACTTTACATTTTTTTTGCACAACCTGCAAAAATTGCTCGATGCCATTGCTGCTTCTGCAAACCACTGATCAATGCTACAAACCAATTCCGTTCCATTCAACCATAAGTGGACTTGCGAAGTGGACTTCACAGGGTATTTCGCCATCTTAAGTGAGATTCCAATCCGAAGGGAGTGAACATGTTCAGTTCGAAGGGCACTGCGAACGGCATAGGGAATAAGGGAACATTGATACATCACTTCACAGGAAGTAGAGAGCTAAAATCACCCAACTGTCACCAGTCAGAACAGTTTTTAAATGGCTCTCCGGTTTTGAGTATTCATACATTTTGTTATTCATAAAGCCTACAAACAAAAGTATGAATGGTTATGGCGATGAGTGTTACATTTGCATATTTAATTATATGAATAGGAATGACAAAGTAAAAGTGTTGAAAACAGCTAAGGCTCTATAATTTTTATTTTTTTTTTTATTTGATTTAAAGTTACCTCAGAAGTGTTTACTATGCGGCTGCTCGTGGAAAAGAAAGACCATGGATTAAGAATACATTTATACAGTTAACCAAATGAGAATTTATTTTCATATGGCATGACAGTTACAGCTTCAAATCTGTTACAAGTCAATTTTAAATTCGAATGTAAATTAAAATATCTATTTACTTATTTATGTTATCAATCTGCGCGACGCCGTCTTTGACTTTCTTTGTTGACGTTTGCAGTGCATGTTTGCACAAAGTTTGTTCATTTAAATGTATTAATTTTTAGCAATTCTTTTGTAATAAACACTTAGAATGAGTCATTAAAACATGTTATATATTGAATTATGTTTAATATTTAAGGCAAATAGGCAAAAGTTTTGTGTTCATTGTTATTACATGTTTTGTTCATTGTTATTACATGTCAATGTGCAGTCTCTTTTTATTGTACATGATGGTGTAAACAGCTCAATAACTCTTAAGGTTTTATGTATTTCCTGTAGGCTGGTCCCTAGCAATGATTTCAAGCAGCTGTGTATACTGTTTAAATCTTGCTTATCAGTCTTTGATTGTCATGGATACAATAATCTAAATAAATATAACCGACATATATTAGAATTCTCTTGTAACAAAAAGCATTCTGTAAATACAAGAGCTATGCGCCCAAGATGGAAGCCTGCAATAATCATGTTTCCCCCTTGCTTAGGGTGCACGTAATCTTAACCCAGTCCCTTATCATGCCGAATATATGGGCCATAAACTACACCTTGATCAAAACGAGAAGCTTGTGATGTTTGGTATAACACATGTTTGACAGTGCCATGGAATGGTATTGGATGCTCCTGATCCTCCTCTGCTTCCTGGCGGAAGGGTCCTCCTCAGCTCCGCAAGAGTCCTCTTGTCAAAGGGCATCTTTAACTTTACTCACAATACCCAGAACAGAAGCCTCAAACTCGGGAAAAAATGGGCTGTTAATGTTATGCTTGTCTCCAACTTGCCATCCAGAAGTTGAAAATGTTCCTAAATATTTATAAAAACAGAAGCATTTTTGCACATTTGATATTAGTATCCTTTTCCTTGTATATTAAATGTTTACATGGATGCAGCATTTTGATGTTTTTGGCAATTACCTTGTGTGACTGGATATATAATATAATGACAGTTTCAACCGATTTTAGCATTATAATCCTCTGAACGCACACATTAGATGATTTGACTGGACTGCGAGACCAAGCTGTTGACTGCAGGAATGGTTTCACAGTGAGACGAGATCTTATGGAGACTCATGAGATCAAAAGTGAATTGAGAAATAAAACAAATGGAGGGCAATCGATGTTGTCAGCTGGCTATCCTGCCACAAGTTCTGCTTTCCAGTGAAAAACAAAATATAAAAAAAGAATATGGGTGATCTTTCTCAATATCACACATTCCTGGCATGATTGTGGCTGTAAAGTTTCAGTTTTAGAAGCGCACAACTTCCGGTAGGTGACGCTTACTCGTTCTCAGCCGTAAATATCAAACATTGCTTTATTTGTCGGCCTGGTCATACAGTGGCATACAAAAGTTTGTACACTAAAGTTAGGTGAATAAAAGATTAAGTTATCCCCAAAAAGTATAAAATAATATAAAAAAAAAAAAAAAAATTCAACATTTTAAACCAGGTTAGTGTATTAGTCCAGTTTGTGAAAAAAGGAAAATAGCACTATGTAAGATTTTTGCATGTCATTTTAGCTTCTCTGTTCCTAAAGGGTACTGAAACGATGAGTCTACAAAATGAGAGCTGTTGATCGTGTTCGCGGACTTGAACTGAACATTGTGCCAAGACATCCTTATTCAGTTCCAGCACCTCTTTCTCTATGGCATATTGATGGCAATCATAAACAAATTAAGTAAGACATTTAAAACAAGTTATGTGATTCAGATTAAAGGTGCTATAGAGGATGTTTTGTTTTATACATTTTTGCAATATTACTTGAAACTGTCTTTACTAACTGATAAAAGACTAATTATTAGGTGCACTGAAAGGAATAATATTAATATCCATCATCTGTGCATGAGGTAGGGCCTTAAAAACATCAGCCAATCGTTTGTGTGATCATCACTCAAATGATTGGCCCTCTGGCTTGTCAATCACTGCCATTACGTTCCTTGTGAGAGACGTGCGCGCTCCAGTAACTTTCCACACTCCGTCACTGGACCCACTCACTGTTTTAATCATACACTAGATTTAATTATATCACATGAATCAATTCAACCGTTATAGAAATTCTACCGCAAAGTGATGACGTCTCTGATCACTACTTATTCGTAACTTGCGTACTGCATACTGATGATATTTGTCAAATGGTGCCGCGATATCAACTAGGCAGAACAATTGTCTCGACAACTATAGATAAATTCACAAATAACCTGCCTGATCTGTCTCAGCTGCTCATTGTACCTAAACACACAATTTTCGCACCATTTTCACAAGTACATTAGATACTGTTGCACCGATGAGATTTAAAAAGGTTAGAGAGAAAAATACTGTACCTTGGTACAACAGTATTACTTGCGCTATCAAAAGAGAAACTTGTAATCTAGAACGCAAAAGGAGACAAAATTGTTTAGAGATCTTCAGAATTGCGTGGAATGCCAGCTCGTCCCGTTATAGAAAGACTCTAAAAGCAGCCAGGGCAGAGCATCTCAGCAAACTTATAGAAAATAACCAAAACAATCCAAGGTTCTTGTTTAGTACAGTGGCTAGATTAACAAATAAACAGACATCACCAGAACAAAACATTTCATTGCAGTTTAGTAGTGATGACTTTATGAATTTCTTTACTGAGAAAATCGAAAGCATCAGAAATACAATTGTAAATGTACAACCTTTAACAGAGTTTTATGATTCAGCCTCAATTATCACCCCTCAAGAACAGTTGCAGTGCTTTACAACTATAGGACAGGAAGCGCTAAATAAACTTATCATTGTGTCTAAACCAACAACATGTTTATTAGATCCAATACCCACTAAACTACTGAAAGAATGGTTACCTGTAGCAGAAGAGCCTCTTCTCAATATTATCAACTCTTTATCTCTAGGTCATGTCCTAAGACTGTTCAAGCTAGCAGTTATTAAGCTTCTCATTAAGAAACCACAATTAGATCCAAATGTATTGGCAAATTACAGACCCATTTCAAATCTTCCATTTGTCTAAAATAAACTAGAAAAAGTGGTGTCTGTCAGGATTCAGATCTCATCATAGCACAGAAACTGCGCTCGTTAAAATTACAAACGACTTACTTCTAGCTTCTGACCAGGGCTGTGTCTCAATACTAGTGTTACTTGATCTCAGTGCTGCGTTCGACACTATAGATCATAAAATACTCCTAGATCGACTACAAAATTGCACTGGTATTCAGGGCTAGGCATTACGGTGGTTTAGGTCGTACCTATAAGACCGTCACAATTTTTTCTATCTAAACGGGGAAAAATCTAAGATAACGATAGTAAACTGTGGAGTGCCGAAAGGATCTGTGTTAGGCCCTCTGCTATTTTCGATATACATGCCGCCACTCTGCAATATTATAAGAAAACATGGAATTAGTTTCCACTACTATGCCGATGATACTCAGTTATATATTTCAACACAACCAGATGAAATCTGTAAATTATCCAATCTGACAGAGTGTGTTAAAGAAGTAAAACATTGGATGACTAGTAATTTTCTTCTATTAAATTCAGATAAGACTTAAGTATTACTTATTGGGCCAAAAACCTGTACACAGAATCTCTCAGACTACAATCTCTATTTAGAAGGATGTACTGTTACTCCATCCTCGACAGTTAAAGACCTAGGTGTTATATTAGACAGCAACTTGTCCTTTGAAAATCATATTTCATATGTCACAAAAACAGCCTTCTTCCACCTCAGAAACATTGCTAAGATACGGAATATGTTATCTGTTTCTGATGCAGAAAAGTTAGTTCATGCTTTCATGACGTCTCGACTAGATTACTGTAATGCATTATTAGCTGGTTGTCCTGCTTCCTCAATAAACAAGCTACAATTAGTACAAAATGCAGCTGCTAGAGTTCTTACCAGGTCAAGAAAATATGATCATATATCACCAATTTTATCATCTCTACACGGGTTACCCATTAAGTTCCACATTGATTATAAAGTATTGCTAATGACCTATAAGGCTCTAAATGGTTTAGCTCCTGTCTACTTAACTGATCTTCTATCGCCCTACAATCCTTCAAGCTCTTTAAGATCGCAAAACTGGATAGCTAGTACCCGTGGGTGGGGGACATGTGGGGGACACTCATGTGGGTGGGGCTTTGCCATGGCCGCCCAAGGCTCCTGACCCGCCATGGCTGCCCGCTGCACCCGACCCGCCATGGCTGCCCGTTGCACCTGACCCGCCATGGCTCATGGACCCGCCCTGGAGACCTCCACTCCTACCCATGCCTCTCCCTACACCGGCATGAGGTCTCCAGGGCGCCCACCCCCCCTCCCCGGTGTTACATCTACGGCGCTAGGACACGCCTACCGGGAGGGGGAGGTACTGTCACAGATCCCTTGTGTCTAGAACTCCAATTCCCATGATCCTCCTGTTCTCCACACCTGGACTTCCTCGTTATCACTCCCTTTATATATGGACTCCTTCAGAAGAGACAAGGAGTGAAGGGAGTGTTATATTATGTGTGATGTTATGCTTCGGCTCCGTGTTCTACATTAAAACCCTTTGATTGTGGATATCCGCTTAAGCTTTATCTTCTTTGCATACACGTCACGTAACACTGTAGTTATTATAAAACAACTTCATAAGGCACCATAGTCTACTGATCTATTGATTGTTTTGTCCAAATTGGTGTATTTTCCAAATATGTGCATTGATTAATATGCTCATTTACTTCATTCTTTTCATGTCATTTTTTTAAACCTTGTTGTTGAGGAACTATCCTTCCTTTTCAATAGTGCAGAGGTACATCCAGTAAGTCAGGTCCAGGAAAAAGGTATGATGCCCATGACTTCTGCTTAGTGGACCACACTTCGAATGTTTGGTTGTTCCATAGGCAGTGTTGATGACAACCAAATAATGAAGTTACACTAGCTTTTTTTTTTTTTTTTTTTTACCAAAAGTAAAATCTCAATTTTGATTTAAGCATTGTCACAAAAAGAAAAATCTGATTTATGTCAGCATATACTCTTATTTTCCTTCCTGTTTACACACTTGGAGAATAGTTGTCCATGGAGGCTTTGATGGGTTTAGCTGCAAGATGATGTTCCTGAAAGCCAACAACAACAACAGGGCCTCAACAGTACTTTAAGCTGTGCGTGATCATGTTCTGCCTTAATGTGTCCAAAGTGACCATGGAGGGGAAAATGTAGGCGTGGAAAGATACATGGTTGAGCAACCAGATTGGGGACCTGGTAGGTGCAATAGGTCAGAAGAGAAGGAAGTAGTAAAGAGTAGAATGAGGAAGTTATCCAAAAAAAAAGTGGTATCTAGATTACACACATGACCATGTTGTTTTATGCATTAATTAAGATGCACTCAGAGAAAACTTAAATTTGAGCTTGATATTTGCAATATGGTTCTTTTTCTCCAGTCATTGTTCATAGCATTTTCATTAAAACGGTTACAATTATTGCTGAATATAATAAAGCTGTTGCTTTAAACTGTTAGTTTTGAATTACTTATGTTTTTTTTTTCTGACAGTCAAATGTTCTGATTTTAAAATTCATTCATACAGAAAGTGTTTTGACCAGTGCCTTTTTGACTCACTAAGACATCAAGAATCACCGTATTTTTTTAGAAATCTCAGAAGCAAAGACCAGGGGCCTCATGTATCAACCTTGCGTACGCACAAAAACTTTGTGTACGCCAGCTTTCACGCTCACGATGGGTGGCTTCTTGGTGAGTGATGCATTTAAAGTTATGGTTCTATCTAATTGTATTTTTTGCATTTAATTATTCAACAACCTTTCAGGAGACCGCGGTTATCCACTAAAGACGTAGCTATTAACTCTCTGAGGTCTGAAAACGCGCCTGCATGTTTTGCAGGATTTTTTTCACATTGCAGCAAAACAGACTTAAAATACTCCGTCATTTCTTGTCATAGAGACATAAGTAATATATCAATTGAAACTATAGAATGTCTTCTTTTATTTGTGTACACTCAGAGTAAAAACACAATGTTGTGCTTTTTGTAAAATAAAGAATACTAACATGATGCGTGATCTTTCCTCTCCCTCTGAACGAAGTCCATTCTGATAGTTCTCAGAAAATGAACTGTAACTTATGAATACTAATGACAAAAAAAATGACACTTATGTCTAAAGAAACGTTGAAATGTCAGTTTTTAAATCGTGTAAGTCAAATCAAAAACAAACATTCTGTGTTTATGTAATCTGTATGAAAAGAGAGCCATGTCAGAAGTCTGTGATTCAGCTCATTATCCGCTAATGCGGCCACGCCCACGGAGCCAGCGCTATTCAGACACAAATTCAATACAATACATGCATTCGTCGTCTCAATCGTGTATTTATTGTCTTGAAAAGTGTTTATTTGGATGGTAAAGCCATGGTTAGCAATCTCTAGAAGACATGCCGTTAGTTCCTAGTTCCTCTTCTTCTTTAGAATAATTTGTGGACTAAATGTGCACAGAGAGTGCCCTCCGGCTGCAAGTATGAATTGAAAACACAGTATCCAGCACTCATAGTGATGACAATAAATATTACTTCTCAGTATAGAAAATTGACATAAATATATAAGAATCCATCAATATTTCTCCAAATGTGCATGCTTTTAAGCTAAAAGCCTATATGAAATGCCAGAGGTAACATAATTGTTCAGACACTTTGCATCACAGAAATACATTATATTTTAAAGAATATAATAGAATACAATTATTTTAAATTGTAATAATATTTCACAGTATTGCTGTTTATGATGAGCTGAGACATTATTACAGAGGGTTTTTTTCACAGCCTACCTGACTGAAATGCCTCATTAACATGCAAGTCATTTCAGGTCATTATTATGCAATTCTTTTGTCTTCTCAGGTTTAAATGGCCCATTATGCATGCAGATTCACGCCTCCACGCATACTGTGTTTCTTGACAAAAAGTGTCTTACAAAATTTAAATCTCTGTATTGTTTTATATGAAAGAGTAGTCAGCATAATTTTTACATAATTCTGAAGCAAAAACTCTAGTCTACAACCTCCAATAACCAGAAGTATTGTGAACACAGATTTAATATACTTATTTTGCCCTTATTTCAGTGACTTAAGTTTTTTGTTTTTCAATAACCATGCATAAACATTATTCCTTCAAAAATACAAACATGTACATACATGTTCCTCACATATTATTGTAGCCTAGTTTGTGCTGAATACAGTGTAATGACCAGGGCCGCGTTATCCTAATGGGCAACATGGGCTGCAGCCCAGGGCCCCGAACACTAGGGGGCCCCAGAGAAAAAATTATTTTGCATTTTAAAACAAGATATGATCGAGGTAATTATGCCTACGTAGAGCATCTTTGCCACACACAAAGCAAGATTCACAGCGGACACGCAGTAAATACAGGACATCATCACTATGTCGAACGAAAATGTAGGCCTAAGAAAATATGACAGTGGCGCTAAAAAGAGAAAAGAGCAGCAACAAAAAAAACAGAGAAATGAAGAAACTCTGAGAAAAATGCCAAAGCTTACGACTTTCTTTAAAAAAAATTCAGGAGAACCCATAGCTGACACTGCCGACAGAGGTAAAGACAACGAGACTAATTCCCTATCAGATTCAGCTACAACATCAGCCGCGGAGCTATGCGAATCTGGCGAGACATCGGCGGCCTCGGCCACAGATAGGCCGAATATAGGCCACTACCTACCCCCTCCTTCTGCCAGCACTTCTGAATCAGGTGACGATGATGATGCAACTGATACAGGCCAGCAGTTTTCTCCTATTAAAGAAAACATTACATCCACTGATGTTGCTTGTTGGGGCCTTGCTGTCACCGAGGAATTGCGTTCTTACTGGGTTAATAGGGGCGTAAAAGCATCCATGTTGTGTCAAAATAAAGACGCGCCATTCCATGCATCAGAGCGAATTTACAAAAACCAGAAGAGGTGTTTAAGCAAAACCTTGTTTACTCGCTCTATGCGCAATGGCGAAACTGTGCAAAGAGAATGGCTTGTTTATTCTCCTTCGACTGGAAACGTGTATTGCTTCTTTTATCGGTTATTTGGGCAGTCGAGTTCTTTTTCTCACTCCGGTTTTTGTGTTTGGAAACATGCGTGCGCGCGTGCGGAGGAACATGAATCAAGTCAGCCTCATAGAAATGCCATGCTTACATGGTTGGCACGGACACAGGCTCATGGAATAGATGCAGAACTGAAAGAGCAATGTGAAGACGAGCAGAACTATTGGCAAGAAGTTCTAAAACGGGTGGTTGCGGTCATACAGTTTCTTTCAGAACGCGGCCTTGCATTCCGGGGAGACGTTGAGACGATCGGGTCTCCAAACAATGGCAATTATTTAGGGATACTTGAACTTCTTAGCAAGTTTGACCCTTTTCTTGCAGAACACATGAGAACATATGGAAATAAGGGCAGGGGAACTGCATCTTATCTGTCTAACACAGTATGCGAGGAATTTATTGCACTGATGGGACAGAGAGTTCAAGCTGAAATAATTCTTCAAATACAGAGCTCTAAATATTTTTCCCTAATAGTCGATTCCACCCCCGACTTGGCACATGTGGACCAACTCACCTTTGTGGTACGTTATGTTTCTACAGAAGGGGAAATATTCGAACGCTTTCTAAAATTTCTACCCATATTTAGTCACACGGGAGATTCACTTTTCAAGTCAGTATCAGGGATTCTAAATGAGATGAATCTTGATATTAAAAACTGCAGGGGCCAGTGCTATGATAATGCGTCGAATATGTCTGGTCTTTATAGGGGTTTGAGGGCTCACATTCAGGAGGTGGACCCATTAGCAGACTGGATACCATGCGCTGCTCATTCACTGAACCTTGTTGGAATGAACAGTGTTGCTTGCTGCAGTGAGACAGTTTCATTTTTTGGATTTATACAGTCATGTTTTAATTTTTTTTCGGCATCCCCTAGGCGATGGAAAGTTTTTATGGATGGACTTGAATTAAACGAAAACTGTCGCCTGGAGACATTAAAAGGACTGTCCGACACCCGATGGGCCGCTCACGCGCAGGCCACCAAGGCCCTTTTACTGCATTATAAAAAGATAATGGTTGTCTTGCTTAACTTGTCAGCAGACGACAGTCAAAACCCTGCTACTCGAAATGAAGCTCAATCTCTTGTGAAAAAAATGGGCCGTCTTGAGACTGCATTTTTATGCATATTATGGAACAAGATCCTGCAAAACTTTCAGAAAACTAGCTCAATTCTTCAAAAAGTAGACCTGGATCTAGTGACAGCTGTAGAAATGCTTCAGTCACTTGCAACTTTTGTTGAAAATTTACATGAACAGTTTGAAGAGTTTGAGATAATGGCTAAACAAATGTCTGTCAACCAAGAATACAGAACTGCAACCAGTCGCAAAATAAAAAGGAAAACAAGAGCAGATGAATCCACAACTCCCGATCATATTCTCACGGACAGTGAAAAGTTCCGTGTTGATGTGTTTCTTGTCATTATTGACAACCTGATCAGTATGTTACAGAGAAGGTGTAATTCATATGAAGAAACCTGCCGCTACTGGGGCTTTTTAACCCGTCTAAAAGGCATGCCAACTGAAGAGATGCGCGCGGCCTGTCGGAATCTCGTACAGAAATACTGTGAAGATCTACAGGAGCATTTAGATGATGAACTTGTGCAGTTCATTGCGTTTTGCTGCTCCTTGACCAACGACCTCTCGCCTAGAAATTTAATGCTTCTCCTCAAAGAAAAGCAGCTCCAGTGTGCGTTTCCGAATGTTGAAATTGCGTTAAGGATCTTTCTCATCCTCCCTGTGTCAAATGCTTCAGGAGAGAGGTCATTTTCAAAATTGGGACTTATAAAAAATAAACTGAGGACATCGATGCATGAACAAAGGCTGAACTGTTTGACAGTAATGTCAAGTGAGTACGACATTCTGCGTCAACTTGATTTTAAGGATTTAATTGAGGAATTCTCTTTGAAGAAGAGCAGGAAGAAGCCCTTTTAGTGGTGAGTGATACTGAATTAATTTTATTTGCTGGGCTGTTCCTGATTAGAATATTGATATTATAGTTTAATGTATATACATTTCAGTCTACTATGGAATTACGACGTGCGCTTTGTATTTATCTATCATTTCACGAGTATAACATGCGCGTCTTAATACTGTGTTCTTTGATTTGGGGGGTTGGGGGGGCCTCAGAGCTGCGTTAGCCCAGGGCCCCGCGAAGGCTTAACGCAGCACTGGTAATGACACTTATCATTTATACGTTTATGAACAACTGAAAACAGCACAAATGTCAGGGCATGTCAAAACTTCTCCAAGCCCCAAATCAGCCTCAGACTCCAGAGGGTTAACCCTCCTCACCAGCCCACAAACTGACCGAGAGCGCAGATACAATGATGCCCATTCTCGCACTCTGTCAGTTGTAGAGTGGGTGATTATGCAGCTGAAATGTTGGTGGCACTGCCTTGAAGGGACTGGGGGGGATGCTGTTATACCGCCCTGACAAGGTGTGCCGCATTGTGCTGGCCTGTGGGGAGGAGACTGGGTGGGGTGTTGTGCTCGTGCATGCACGCTCAATTTTACGTTAATTGGGATGTACAAAGAGAATATGCATGGGATCCTTCGTACGCAGAGATTCATACATCTGTTTTTTTTTAGTGTACGCACATTTACAGCTTTGTCCGTACGCAGTGTTTTAGTATGAATTCAGTCTTTGTACATGAGGCCCCAGGATACTTGCTTGTACCTTCAGCAGGAATCTTTATTGATAACACATGCTGTTGGCCGCTGCAGTAATCAAGTCCGACTAAGGGAGCTGTACGTTGTATATTATACAACATATTCTCCAACCAATACGCCTATATAGGTCATTTGTCACTTCCCTGAAATACGACCCATAGGAGCGTTTAAGTTGCGCCCCTATCGACAACAGGACACTTTCATTTTAATGCATTGTTCCCTTTTATCTGCGTCATATTCCGCTCATATGCGTAGCTCAATTGGCAGAGCATTGCAATATATAACAATATGCAACCATGTGATCACGTGATCGTGGGTTCGATCCCAGGGAACTCATGTGCTCATGAAGTGTATATGCACTATAAATCACAAAGGGTAGGTTTAGGGTTGGGGTAATTGTAGTCGTTAATGAAAAAAATTAGGTTTGCTAAATGGAAATAGGACAAATGGTGTAAAAAGTCCACTCATTGGGTCTCATTCATGAAACACAAGCAGAACGAATTTTTGTGTAAATCGTGTGTAAGTTCTGGCGTAAATTTTCGGATTCATTAAATTGTTTGTATTTTCCAAATGTTAGTTGGTACGAAAGAAATCTAGACCTGCTCCCAGCCACGCATAAATAGTGCGTTTAACATCCGAACATTTTGCTCATTAATAAGGCTGCATTTTAATTCACCTTAATAAGGTACATATTTACACAGCATTTTGAAAAAATATTATATATAGTAATTACATACGTTTTTTCGTTTTACTTTTATTGTGAGAGCCAGTAATAACATCTGCAAACGGAGCACTTTAATCAAATAATTAATTGATTTCAATAGGGCTGGGCAAACTAATGGCCCCTTGATTGTTATGGAAATTGTTTCCTATAAAATGGCCAAAATCCTTTGTTTGTTGTCATAATATGATGCCCATATATGGTTGTCAGTCGGATTTAATGGGCGGGATTTATGGTAATTGAGAATGAGCGTGCACACGCGTCCCATTTACGACTGATTGGAATTCATTAACACACACATACACACATTTCACTATCACTTCTGACGTTTATGAAGTATTTGGGAGTCAGGGCCCTCATTTATCAACAGTGCGTAGAAAAGGTTCTATATTTTGTCCAACGAATGAAATTTAGAATGTGCCTAAGTACAAGAAAATCCGCATTTATCAAACGTGCGCACGCAGTTCTTACGCACATGAGTAAGCAATCATTGTTGATAAATCCCACATGTGCGTAAGTGCCATGCTCGTTCACGTTCACGGTCATTAGCATTCGGAAACGCCTCCAATGAACCATATATGGTGACAAAACTTCCCTTTAAAAGTCACGTGATTGTGTTTTTTCCTCACCGCAATAATAGCAAAGAGAGCTCTTGCCAAGCAGATCAGCATGATCTTGGAAAACGTGCTTTCTGGAGCGCATTGTTTGCAAATTCTTCCAATAATTCTTCCAATTTATTTTATAATAATATAAAATAAAGATTAGTGATGGGTCGTTCGCGAACGAGCCGACTCTAAGAGTCGGCTCTTTTATGTGAACGTCGGGAGCCGGCTCACATATCTGAAGAGCCGACTCTATTTTTCAAAATATAGCCTATAGAAATTAAATCATTATGTAATGAATGGTTTTAATTTTATTTAAAACAATAGACTAATAATTCAAAGAACAACACAAAAAATTATAATTAGGCTATATAAGCACACGCACTCTTTCGTTTCGACTGTCTGATCAGCCTCACGGTCTGTAGTCGAAACTCGGAGGAGAGGAAAAACAGCATTACTGAATGCAAATCTCTCATAAAATAAAAATATGGCCAGCAGTGTGTGTGTGTGTGTTCATTATGAATAATATATCCTAACTAGTGAGAGCTCATATGGCAATAAAAAAAGAGAAAAAGAGGGACCAGTTTAATCCTTTCAGTTATTTATTTTTCTTTAATATTTAATATGGGTTCTATTATGTTGTTCAGATTTTATTTGTTTTGAATGTTGGTTCTATACATTAAAAAGTTGTAATTTAAATACAAATGTTTAATAGTATTTTTTTTTTTATAACAAATCAATGCATTTTTAAAGAAATTGTGAGACATTGTGAGTATGAGTTCATTTAATAATTTAATTAGAACTGTTTTCACACCTATCATAATCAAAGTCATAGTTAAAACATGTATTATTTAAAGAGCCGTTTGTGAGCCAAAAGAGCCGGCTCTTTTCAGGGAGCTGAGTCAAACGAGCCAGCTCACGAAAAAGAGCCGGAATGCCCATCACTAATAAAGATAAAGTTTACTTCACTTTTACTTAAGTTTTTGCACACAAACTATTTAAGTAAATTTCAAATATGGGTTTAAGTTACTCTACTTAGCTAAGATAAGTAAAATTATAAGTAACTTTAACTTTATCAGTAAAAAGTTGAGTAATTTCTATTTAGTTTAAAACTCTCTTGCAATACATTTTACACAGAACAATATAACACTGAATGAAACCAAGCTGTTGATGTGTATGCTTTTACTTAGAAACATCTAAACAGATAATACAAAAAATATTGTATAGACACGATGTCGACACATTAAAAGTAATGCTATAGTTGAACACAGAGACCTCAATACTTGGTACACAACACACAATGACGGTAACATTCGATGGAACATTTTTGAGTGTGACTGTGGCATTTTGAGTAGAAAATGAGCTCCAAATGTCACAAAATGTTAAGTTACTAAACCTAACCACAAAGGCAATGATAAAACAGTGTAAAAACAGCTGGAAAATAGCAAAAAATTGACCTCATTAATTATTCAAGGCCCAGTGCATGATGGGAACACCAGTATCAGAAATGTTGAGTAGTTTAACTTAATTTTATAATGTTGATGTTTACACTGTCATTTCTACAAGCTTAAATTGAGTACTACTAAATAACTTGCATTTGTTTTGTTTTGGGTTTTTTTTGTTTTTGTTTTTCTGTATTATTTACTTAACCATATATATATATATATATATTGGTTTTACAGTGACACCAATTATGCACTGTGTGTAAAACTAGACAATTGATAAATTGAGTGTTTTATAAATAAAGGAAACACAGGACATGTGGATTGCGTAATGCATACAACACTCTTAAATGATTTTTGTGTGTAGTGTCACTATTCTACCACTAGATTATCTGCGTAAGCATGCTCAGAGGTGTGCTTATATTTACACACATTTCTACGTTTAAGTACAAGTTGGTGAATCCCACACTTTGCGTGAAACTGTTCTTACGCACTCACTACGCACAAATCTGTCCGTACGCACCATTGATAAATGAGGGCCCAGGAGAAGAGTTTTCGGGAAGGTCTCTTTACGTGCAAATCACTTACATATTTACTCGTATATTTACGAATGTTTCATGAATGAGACCCATTGCATTTAAATGAACATGCATTTTGATTGGTAACGACAGTTATACGTCATTTCATGACGACAGATGTAACATGACGCTGTCATTATTTTTACGCCAGCTAGAGGGTGCATGTCTTTAAAAACGTAAATATAGGTTGTAATAAGGTGCTTGAAAAACTACCTATAGGGTGACCTTACACACATCCTTACAGTGACCACTAGAACAAAAGCATCTAAAGACAATACAAGCAATTACCCCCGAATGTGCAGATGATGGTACCCCAAGTGGTATAAACAGTTGCTGGTCACAAGAACTACGACTATGTAAGCATTCACACATAGTTTTACTCTCAGTCGGAAGATCAAAGACTGACAAAAATCCCTTCACTGGAAACTCAATCAGTAAACTGATGTTCACCTTGAATGTGCAATACAGTGTAGTTCACCTTAGATTTTCATGTGATGTCACATGAAAACAGGACAGGACATAGGATCAGCAGATCATAAACAGATTCTTAAATTTGTAATCTCATAGTATGAACCTCAATAATGGTGACAATAAACAAAAATATTTTTTTCAAACAGGACAGGATTCATCTGATCAGAATTTCTCTTGCAATTTTTGCTATAATAAGTATGTTTTGGAAACACAGTTACAGCAGCCAGAGATAATCTAATGTTAAAATGTCTAGAA
Organism: Chanodichthys erythropterus; assembly: GCF_024489055.1. Classification (NCBI taxonomy): domain Eukaryota; kingdom Metazoa; phylum Chordata; class Actinopteri; order Cypriniformes; family Xenocyprididae; genus Chanodichthys; species Chanodichthys erythropterus. Next base: position 57,253,812 of record NC_090223.1, read on the forward strand.
TCAAGAGCCCAACTAAACACTCACCTCCATAATGGTGATAACTGATAAACTGAAGACAAAAAATAATAAAAAAATTATCTCAAGGATGTCAAAATATAACTTCTCTGTCCCAGTCAAAGTGATGACATCCAATCTTACTCAATATAAGTTCCTATATTGAGTATCTTGCTCATTAATTCTTCAGAAAAAGTTTACAGGAAGAAAGATGGTAAAAATCTAATATAAAATGCAGTATTTTTGTTTGATTTATAGCTGAACTCCCCTTCAGTCTTAAAATGTGCACACACAAGTGAAACTGCAAATGCATCCTATTTGTTAATAAATCTGTGTACATGATTCACTGATAAATCAAAGTGGTGGGGAAATTTCTTATTGCTAAATTTCTAAAAATCTAAATTTGGATCATGAAAAATGCCAATCTAAAAACAATTTGGATTATGATGAAAAGTTGTTGAAGCTGTCTAACATAGCTTGTGTAGGCAGGAGTCAAAAAAGAGGAAGAGACATTTTCTGTCTGTGCAAGTGTTTTAAGATAAACAGTGTGCAACCATAGGAAATTCATCAGTTTAACGACTGCTGGAGAGACTCTACAGAACACGGTAAGAGTTACGCTGGTTAATATGTGACTATAGTGTGATTAATACTGTTGTAGAAACCACTGATCTATTCAATATACAATATTCTTAATGAAAAATGATTAATGGAAAGGCTGCATTATTGTCATGACATTTGTGTTATACTGTATTATTGTTCTCGTAGTGATGTCAGTCAGAATGGCTCCTCCTCGTCCTCTAGTGTTTCTGCTCATGATTTGTGGTGAGTCATTGAAGACTTAAAGGTGCAATAAGCGATTTCTGAGAAACACCGCTGATATTTGAAATCAACCCAAACAAACATGCCCTTTGCTTCATTGCTCCGCCCCTCCTTCAAAATGTACTGTTATGCCGCATTCCAGGCAACCTGCAATCCGTGTTTTTCCAAACTTCTACCCATGAAAGTGCACTGGAACAGCAGTTAAAGCCGTGACTTCCCACCCGTGAACTCGTACTACATCGATCTACTCCCAGTTACGGGTTCTGACGTCACATAGCCCGCGAAACAACAATGGCAGCCTCTACGGATGCTGTGTTTATACAAGTGCACAGTAAAATAACGTGAAATAAAAGGTATAACAGCTTCTCTTGCCTTATGCGCCGTTTTCCTCCTCTGTTTCCTTCAAATAAGCAAGGAGTAAGCACCTTTGGGGATAGAAATAATTGTTAATGAGCATAAGCCCCGTACGGTCCGCCATGTTGGTTTGTTTACACTTTCACGCAGTTTGGCATGACTTTCCTGGAAAGCTACAAAATCGTGAGTCGTGATTTGAAGCTGTGACTTACAGGCTCAAAAACCTGCCTGGAACGCAGCATTACTACAGCTAACATTACAACAACAGTTTACCTTGGTTCTGTGAAACATAGCAAAACCAATGTTACTCACGTATAAAGCAGAAACAACGCAACCTCAGCGTCCATTTTCAGGCCTTCCCAATTTCTCAGTGCTGGAAAGCTTTCCTAATATTCTAAAGTTCTTGCCTGTTCATAACCCTTCTTTTTCCAGTGATATTCCTCTGAGCTTTTCTCTTTTGTAATGTCTCTCAGCCATCTCTCTTTCTACAGTCTTTCTTCAAACCTGCCTCTTGCTCACTCTCTTTCTCTCTCCTCCTCCATCATGAGTGGACATGCCCCCTACTGCTGATTGGCTACAAGTGTGTTTTGGCGTTCGGCTTGACTTTCAACAGTGTTTCTCAGAAATTGCTCACTGCTCCTTTTAAAAAAAATGTGGATGTTGCTTAATAAATAAACTTTTTCATTGTTATTTACATTGGATTACCTGTTGAACCCATTCACAAATATTTTCTTGCATTAATTAAAAATACAAAATAAGGTTTGGGACAACATGAATGTAATTATTAAGGAATCGATTTTGGGTGAAATATCCCTTTATGTGTTTTAGGAGTTTGTAGCCAATGGGATGTGAGTTACAGTCCTTCACACATCTGTGCACTAAAGGACTCATCTGTGATAATGAGCTGCACTTATACATACCCTACTGGATATCAGATCATGAAAGTGTTCTGGACCAAAATAATCGAAAAAAAGGAAACAGAAGAGTTTCCAGATCTATCTGAGGACCCCGAATACAGTCAGAGGCTTCAGTATCTGGGAGATAAAAGGCAGAACTGCACCATGAGGCTGAGTCATGTGACACTGAAGGATTCACATGAGTATTATTTCAGATTCATCACTAATAAAGACAAATGGACTGGTAAATCTGGAGTGACTCTTTCTGTCACAGGTGACTTTCATGAGGTTTAGCTCTTCTTCTGTGCATTAAGTTGAATTATAATCAGTGTATAATAGCAGCAGTAGATATAATGTGTGTTGTGTTCAGATCTTCAGGTGGAGTCTCCTGAGAGAGTGACAGAGGGAAATTCAGTCAGTCTGACATGTAAAAGCAGCTGCACTCTGACTGACAGAGCAACATTCATCTGGTACAGAAACTCAGAACCATTAACTGAGAGAAGAGACAGAAACAATGAACTCCTGCTGCAGTCAGTCAGAGCAGAGGATGCAGGCAGATATAGCTGTGCTGTACATGGACACAGTCACGTCTCTCCCGCTGTTTATCTCAATGTTATTTGTGAGTATGCATTTAAAGGTGCCCTAGAACCCTTTTTTACAAGATGTAATATAAGTCTAAGGTGTCCCCTGAATGGGTCTGTGAAGTTTCAGCTCAAAATACCCCATAGATTTTTTATTATTTAATTTTTTAACTGCCTATTTTGGGGCATGATTAAATATGTGCCGCCGATTCATTGCGCTTCCCCTTTAAATGCTCGTGCTCACGACTATAATACATTGTATAAACAAAGTTCACACAACTAATATAACCCTCAAAATGGATCTTTACAAAGTGTTCGTCATGCAGCATATCAGATCATGTAAGTAGGCTATTTATTTGGATGTTTACATTTGATTCTGAATGAGTTTGATAGTAGCCTATGTGTAGGGTTGCCAACTTTCTTCTATATAATATATTTCATACATTATAGAATATTATAATACAACTTATTAGGCCTATATATATATATATATATATATATATATATATATATATATATATATATATAATAGAAAAGCAGGCCTAATCAATATACAAGACTGAACCACATAGATGTGAATTATAAAGGCTATCATGATCATTTTTCCAACAATCAACCATGGATTTGTTAAGTTTATAATACGTTTTATTTTTAACTTAAACAAATAGAACATATAACATTCAAAACTCAACGGCTTGGACTGCATTTGAAGAAAAATAAACACAACAGTTTTCTGTAGCCTTGTGCAAACTTATTCAATAGAATTAGACTTCTAGAATCTTCTTTCCAGTGCAAAAAGTAATATTTTTAATTTAATTATACAACATTTTAAGGAAGTGTAGTGCAAATATCTTTATATAATTATACTTCCATTATAGTTAACTTTCTTTCCAGTGCAAAACAATAATACATAAAAAAACAGCTAATAAAGAAAATATAAAATATTGCACTCAAATACTGCATTCAAGCAATACTACGCCTGTATGTATGCACATGGAAAATCTCACAGAAACAAATAAACCTCCAGAATAAGTACATTGTGCAGCTATTTTTTCCATGTGTACTTTTTTTGATTTCTTGCAGCAGCGAGTAGTTCTGTCCTGTAGAGCTGCACTGTAGAACTCTGTACAAGACATCTCATAATTCAGAGTGATGATCAGCTCACTTTTTATTAGTCCAACTGAACATTTGTTTCGTACATCTGACCATTTATTTTTCATTGCCGAGAACACCCTCTCCACATACCCAGTGGAAGATGGGATGCTGAGGACAAAGGACACCACAGCAAGGATGTTTGGGAGATCAGCTGCCTGTAGAACTGCCATCCACTTCTCTGCTGTTCCCTTGGACACCCAGTCATCATGCTCTGTGAGATGCTTTAGAATGTTGTTGGCAGTAACACACTCATCATAAAGCATATCCATGGAGATGTTTTGCGTGCTAACCAGGTGAAGCTGCTCAATGATCTTCTCCATGCCATCATAAGAGATCCTCCCAGATGTCAGAGAGAGGGGCTGTAGATGGAAAAGCCAGTTGTCTTCTGAAAAATTGAACCATTTTTGTATGTACGTAATGGCAGTGTTTAAGAAGGCTGTAAACTCCTGTCTGGCAACATCAGCATCAGATGGAGAAAGACGCTGAAGCTTTTGTTTAGTTAGGTAGCCATAAAACCCATCATCTCTTCTCTGAGATAGTTTTGTCAGAAAAGAGTGCATGATGGCATAGAGGTCAGCTGATGTGGTGTCATTCCTCTCCAGCTTTTTGACCACTTCTTCAAAGAGGGTCAGGATGTTGTTACAAAAGAGGAGATACACCTCCACAAGATCAGGCTCGTCGTCCTCAACGCCAGCAGCATTGTTTGTTAATTTCAGCAATGTTTGCAGGTGCCTTGGACAGTCAACACCCATGCTAATGAAACAGGACTTGAGAGCAGTCCAGTTCTGGAGCAGGCGACTGATTGCAGGGTTGAGTGACAGCCATCTGGTCACCACATGGCGCATGACTTCATGGAACTCGACATCACAAAAGGCACAAAACTCCTTCAGAGACTCTCTCCTTTTTGCAGAGATGGAAAAGAAACTGTAGACCTTCAGAACTACATTTTCTATGTCGACTGAGAGCTGATCCAGGGCATACTTTATGGTGTTATGGACAATATGCGCATGGCAGTTGCCTCTGAGGAGATCACTGTTTGAACTTTTTAATTTTGAGAATACTGAATTGTGGATTCCATAATTGACATTTGAATTGTCTGCACTGAATGCAGACACATGATCCAAAGTCAGGCCCAGGTTTCCAAGAGAGCTCCGAATTGTAGTGACTATTCCCTCAGCAGATTCATCTGGATTTTCAACAAAATCTATCAACTTGTTCATGACCCCGCACTCTGCAGTGAAAAACTGTACAGCCAAGGGAAACATCTTGCGATTGCCCTTGTTAGATGCATCAGTTTGAATAGAGAATGGACGTGGATTCTCAGCACTTTTTAATTTGTTGATCACCTCCTGTACTGCCTTTGGGGCAAGGACTTCTGTGACTAGTGCCTCTGCTTTTGTTCTCCCACAGGACATCTTCTTGACAATATTAGAATCGCTCAGTGTTCGGTGACAGAGCTTAAGCCCACAGTCAGAACTGTTGTAGCTCAAATTGTGGTTCACTGTATGATATACATGTGCTAGCTCAGCAGCAGTGACCTAAAGAAAGAGATATACAATTTCACTATTTGTAAGCCTATGCTTTGAGTAGGCTTAGTTATATAAACTATTTGGTGGTTGGACTGTTGGACTGAATGTCTGTAAAAGTCTGTCTCTCTCTGTGTGTGTGTGTGTGTGTGTGTGTGGTTTATACATAGGCCTATTTTAGGTTAGGCCTACCTAAGTATTAGCCTAAGCCATATAGAAAAAAAATAGATAGCCTATATTGAAATAGCATTTTAAAGTGTCAAAAACAAATTTCAAGTGTTATTTGAATAAACTTTGCTAATCTTTGAACCCCCTTCAAAGACCCCACCCTTTTTTAAACCTTGAGCTATCTAAATCCATAATTATTTCCCTCCTCCAGATACCTTATTAAGAAACCCATCAGAAATGATTGACATATTATGAGGGAGTGGGAGACAGGAACACAACAAGGGGGAACACAGGGGAGATGTATATGGAATGTTAGGCTAAACCTATACTATCTCTTTTAATATAATCACTTTCTTATCAACTATATTTGAGTTTTAAAAATCCACATGATTACATAGCCTACCATATCAGCCTCTGGAGTCGTCTGACGGACAAGGAACCTTGACATCGCTCCCTCCTGTACCCGCAGCCTCTCGCTCCTCTTGTGATTATCGCTTGATGCGTGCTGCTTAATATCACACACTCCGCCGTGACAAACAGAAAAAACGCGACGGCATATGGTACAATTGGCCTTGTATTCATTGTCCCTCAGGCATTCCAGCCACGGGTAGTCATTTTCCCATTCAGTTCTATATTTTTGTGCTCTTTTCTTTTTCGCCGGCGGCTCGGAGGTAGTCATTTTTACATTTCCCGCTGTTGTCACTTGTCGTCATCGTTGCTACGATACGTGACTCACAATGACTGAAACGACCAATTAAAAGGGCATTCTCTGATGATGTTCCAAGATGGTAAAAGCGCTACGCTGATCATAGACAAACAGGGGAGAAATTAGTAGGCCTATCTGCCGCACACTGCAAAAAATGACTGTGATTTTAACAGTAAAAAACTGTGAAAATGTCTGTCATGGATTTGCACTGAATTGATTCTCAAAAATACGGAACAAAGTGCGTTCCGTATCAGTTCAATACGGAACAAGACTTTTATGTGTCAAATACGGGACGATTCCGTATTATACGGAACGGTTGGCAACCCTACCTATGTGTGGCTAATGGGCTAAAGCTAACTTACACACTGTTGGAGAGATTTATGAACAAGGAAGTTGTGTTTATGAATTATAGTATTATAGTTACATTATATTATAATAACAGAGTAAAAACACAATGTTGCGCTTTTTGTAAAATAAAGAAAACTAACATGATGCGTGATCTCTCTGAACGAAGTCCAATCTGATAGTTCTCAGAAAATGAACTAACTTATGAATACTAATGACAAAAAAATGACACTTATGTCTAAAGAAACGTTGAAATGTCAGGTTTTAAATTGTGCAAGTCAAATTGTGCAAAACAAACATTCTGTGTTTATGTAATCTGTATGAAAAGATTATCCACTAATGCGGCCACGCCCATGGAGGGAGCACTATTCAAAGATAAATTCAGAGGCAATACTTGTATGCATTGTCTCAATCGTGTATTTATTGTCTTGAAAAGTGTTTATTTGGATGTTAAAGCCATGGTTAGTGATCTCTAGAAGACATTAGTTCCTGATTCCTGTACTTCTTTATATGAATTTGTGGCCTAAAGGTGTACAGAGCGCCCTCAGGCTGTAAGTATAAATTGAAAACAGTACTTATACTGTTCATCACTTATAGTGATGACAATAAATATTGAATAAATATTACTCCTCAGTATAGAAAATTGACATAAATATATAAGAATCCATCAATATTTCTCCAAATGTCCATGCTTTTAAGCTAAAAGCCTATATGAAATGCCAGAGGTAACATAATTGTTCAGAAACTTTGCATCACAGAAATACATTATATTTTAAAGAATATAATAGAATACCATTGTTTTAAATTGTAATAATATTTCACAGTATTGCTGTTTATGATGAGTTTTGACATGCCCTGACTTTTGTGCTTTTTTCAGTTGTTCATAAACATATAAATGACAAAAGTGTCATTACACTGTATTCAGCACAAACTAGGCTACCATAATATGTGAGGAGCATGTATGTACATGTTTGCGTTTTCGAAAGAATGACGTTTATGCGTGGTTATTGAAAAAACAAAAAACTTAACTCACTGAAATAAGGCCAAAAAACAAGACTTCACAAGACTTCTGGGTATTGGAGGTTGTTGACTAGAGGTTTTGCTTCAAAATGATGTAAAATTTGTCCTTCCTACTCCTTATAAAACAATAGAGAGATTTAAATTTTCTAAAACATCTTTGGTCAAGAAACTCAGTATGCGTGGAGGCGTGAATCCTCATGAATAATGGGTGATTCTCACCTGAGAAGACAAAAGAATCGCATAAAGAACTCTAATGAGCTGCATAAATAAAGAGCTCTTTCAGACAGGTAGGTTTTGAAAAAACCCTCTGTGATCATGATTCAAATCTCATGGTGTAAATCAAACATACAGAAAAAACAGCAATACTGTGAAATATTATTACAATTTAAAATAATGGTATTCTAATATATTCTTTAAAATATAATGTATTTCTGTGATGCAAAGTGTCTGAACAATTATGTTACCTCTATGGCATTTCATATAGGCTTTTAGCATAAAAGCATGCACATTTGGAGAAATGGAGATGGATTCTCATATGTTTGTCAATTTTCTATACAGAAGAGTAATATTTGTTCAGGATTTATTGTCATCACTGTGAGTGCTGGATACTGTGTTTTCAATTCATACTCGCAGCCGGAGGGCGCTCTGTACACCTTTAGTCCACAAATGCCTGAGCACTAAAGAAGAATAGGCAATCCAGGAACTAACCGAACTAACAGAGGACAGAGATCGCTAACTATGGCTATTCAAAACACTTTTCAAGACAATAAATACACGATTGAGACGATGAATGCATGTATTGACTCAGATTTTGCGTCTGAATAGCGCTCGCTCCGTGGGCGTGGCCGCATTAGCGGATAATGAGCTGAATCACGGATTTCTGACATGGCTCTCTTTTCATACAGATTACCTAAACACAGAATGTTTGTTTTCGATTTGACTTACACGATTTAAAACCTGACATTTCAACGTTTTTTTAGACATAAGTCTAATTTTTTTGTGATTAGTATTCACTAAGTTACAGTTCATTTTCTGAGAACTATCAGATTGGACTTCCTTCAGAGGGAGACGAGAGATCATGCATCATGTTAGTTTTCTTTATTTTACAAAAAGCACAACATTTTGTTTTTACTCTGAGTGTACACAAATAAAAGAGGATATTCCACAGATTAAAATGGTGTATAACTCTTAATTGTATGTGCAACATTAACAGAGTATTTTGAGTCTCTTTCACACTGGTAAGAAAAAAAACGCGGTGGTATCGCTGACGATACCTTAGACCTCAGACTGTTAAAGGAGGAAAAGAGATTACAATTCATTCCAAATAAGGCATACTTTCAGTTTTTAGTTATAGAAAGAGTCTCAGTGAGTTTTTCTGTAAAGTTAGGTCACTCCGAGAAACATCTTGGTTACAAAGGTAACCCTCGTTCTCTGAAAGAGGGAACGGAGACGTACGTTGGACAGTCCGACGAATAGGAATCTCGCTACAGAGGCCAATCTGATTCCAGTGTAACTAAACGAGCCAATGTACACTGGCATTCAATCATATGCATCAGCTGCTCGCCTCACAGCACGGGTATAATATGAGCAGCAGGTGCGTTGCATCTTCAGGTTTTCGCTGAGGAGCTGAACAGATCAGGCGGCAGCATCAGTGGGGTACAGCAACTGTGGCAATGGGACGTACGTCTCCGTTCCCTCCTTCAGGGAACGAGGGTTACCTTTGTAACTGAGACATTCCCATTCAGATGGTCACGTTTGACGTACGTCGGATAGACCGATGAATAGGAATTCCTACCAAAGTGTCACAGGAGCTGCCTCCCAGCGCTCTTTTGTAAGCCACCTGAACCCCCTTGCCTCAGGAGGGTGAGACAGGGCTAACACAGAGAGTGTCGATCACAGCTGTTCCCCAAAACCCACTCAATGAGACTATTGGATAACACTGGGAAAGCGTACCCTTTCGCAGTGAAAGGAATGCTGTGGAAGCCACATCCTTCACCGAAGGAGTTATGTGAAGAAGTACATATGGACTAACCCCGTAGGGTTGTACTACATATGGAAGAACTGGGGTGACTCCAACCCGATGAAGGGTGGGTTCTCCCAGAGGGAAAGACACGGGCTTCGTTTAGGAGCAACCGTGGAACTAAACATATGGGATCCCTATATGGTCACACATATGGTACACAGCCTAAACCCGATTCTCAAGGATACAACGGAGTATAGACCTGGCGCCAGACGCTTCGCCACATTGGCTGCCGAAGGGAGATCGGAGGACTCAACAGGGTCTGCCTTGTAGGGACTCTCTGGAGTAAAAGCGCATGTAAGCGCAGCAAGCCGACACTAAGCCAGGGCCTCACGGTGCCTCTGATCTGAGGTGAGAACATGGGAGGAGACCGGCTCGACTTGAAGGCTATAGAATCTAGCAAACGTGTTAGGTATCACCCAGCCCGCAGCTCTACAAATGTCTGTCAGCGAGGCGCCACAAGCCAGTGCCCAGGAGGATGCAACAACTCTCGTGGAGTGAGCATGCAACCTGAGCGGGCAGGGCACGCCTTGAGCTTGGTAAGCCTAGGCAATGGCATCCACTATCCAGTGGGCCATCCTCCGCTTGGAGACAGCCTTTCCCTTCTGCTGGCCTCCGTAACAGATAAAGAGCTGGTCTGAGGTCCTGAAGCTTTGGGTTCTGTCTATGTACAGTCGGTCCCTGAAGGGAGTGGTAGGAACCTTGGCCACATAGCCAGGCCGGGATCTCAGTACCACATGGCTGTTACCTGGCCCGAACTCTAGACGCGATTCGTCGACCGAAAATGCCTGCAGGTCCCCTCCTCTCTTGATGGAGGCCAATGCAACCAGCATCAAAGTCTTCATAGACAGAATCTTTAAGTCTGCTGACTGCAAGGGCTCAAAGGGAGCATTCTGGAGTGCTCTCAGCACCAGAGCAAGGTCCCAAGTGGGTATGGAGGGGGGTCGAGGAGGATTTTACCGTCTCGCCCCCCTAAGGAACCTGACGACCAGGTCGTGCTTACTAATGGATTTGCCATCTATGTGGTCGTGGTATGCGGAAATAGCAGCAGCATGCACTTTGAGGGTGGAGGGGGACAGCCTACACTCCAACCCTTGCTGCAAGAAGGAAAGCAAAACTCTGATTGAACATCTTCGGGGGTCTTCTCAGCGAGAAGAGCATCACTCGATGAACAGCTTCCACTTCAAGGCGTAAGCATGTCTCGTAGACGGTGCACGTGCCGAAGTGATGGTGTTAAGTACCTCTGGGGGTAAGTCACCTAGAACCTCCGCGTCCTGTCCAGGGACCAGACATGGAGTTTCCAGAGGTCTGGACATGGGTGCCAAAGTGTGCCCTGTCTCTGAGAAAGAAGGTCCTTCCTCAGAGGGATGCGCCAGGGAGGGGCTGTCGCGAGGAGAGAGAGTTCCGGGAACAGGGCCTGTTGGGCCAATAGGGCACAACTAGCAAGACCTGCTCCTCATCCTCCCTGACTTTGTCTGTGCAAGCAGACTCACTGGGGGAAACGCATATTTGCAAAGGCTCTGGGGCCAGCTGTGTGCCAGTGCATCTGTCCCAAGAGTTCCCTCGGACAGGGAGTAAAACAACTGGCAATAGGAGGTTTCTGGAGAGACAAGTCTACCTGAGCCTCGCCGAACTGACAAATCATCTGGACCACCTGGGGGTGGAGTCGCCACTCTCCTGGCAGCGCAGCTCGTGAGAGCTCATTGGCCACACGGTTGAGCACACCGGGGACATGAATGGTACAAAGCGACCTCAGACGCTTCTGACTCCAAAGGAGGAGATGGTGGGCGAGTTGCGACATGCGATGGGAGCATAGACCACCTTGACGGTTGATGTAAGCAACGGTCGCAGTGTTGTCTGTGTGGACCAGCACATGCTTGACCCGTAACGGCCCTTTGAGGCTGCTCAGGGCAAGGCGTACTGCTAGCAACTCGAGGCAGTTGATGTGCCAATGCAGTTGGGGGCCATAACGAGAAAAGAGATTCTCTGCACAGGGGAGAGTTTGCTATTTTCCCAGTTGACCTGAAAGCCCAACTGGCTGAGGTGACTGAGCACCAGATCCCTGTGTTCACGCAACTGATCCTGCGACTGGGCTAGAATGAGCCAGTCATTGAGATAGTTGAGGATGCGAACACCCTGTTCTCTCATGGGAACAAGGGCTCCCTCCACGACTTTCGTGAAGACGCAGGGAGACAGGGCCAGCCCGAAGGGTAGGACCTTGTACTGACATGCTCGATCCTCGAACGCAAAGTGCAGGAATGGCCTGTGTCGAGGTAGAATCGAGACAGGAAAGTACGTGTCCTACAGGTCGATCGCTGCAAACCAATCTCGGGGACGGATGCACTCGAAAATGCGTTTCTGCGTGAGCATTTTGAACTGTAGCTTGTTGAGGCTCCGATTCAAAACTCACAGGTCCAAGATCGGTCGTAACCCACCGCTTTTCTTGGGTACAATGAAGTAGGGACTGTAGAACCCTGACCTCATATCAGCTGGAGGGACCTGCTCTATTGCGTCCTTCGCCAGTAGGACCGCGATCTCCGTACGCAAGACATGGGCATCGACAGCTTTCACTGCAGTGAAGTGAAAAGGACGGGCTGGGCATCCCACTTGCGACTGGCTCCACGGCGCCGTTTGGAAGGAGGCTGCTGCTGTGGCGTGGTGGCAGCCGCAGGCGGACACCCTCTGCGACGAGCAGGCTGAGGTGCTGCGGGTGGCGGATGATAGGCAGCAGCTGACCCCCGCTGCAGGATGTAGCTGATGGCCTCAGACTGCTTTTGTACAGCTGAGAACTGTTAGGCGAAGTTCTCGACCGCGTCACCAAAGAGGCCGTTCTGGGACATGGGGGAATTAGGAAACTTGTCGGTATCCCTCATGTCAGCCAGACACAGCCAGAGATGGCGTTCCTGGACCACCAAAGTGGACATCGCATGACCCACTGACCACGGCGTGACCTTTCTGATCTGACGAGTGCTTACAGGCCCAGGAAGGGAGAGACGGCTCCCCCCGCCAGGTGGAGTTAGGGCACAGTTGCATGGCAACGGCCCGTTCCACAGGGGGTATGCGTGTATAACCCGTAGCTGCTCCGCCATCAAGGGTGGTGAGGGAGGAGGACCCACCGGGATGGTTTCGTGCAGTAAAAGGTGCCGTCCACGTGCTGATGAGCTCTTCATGCACCTCCGGGAAGAAAGGAAATGGGGTGGGTGGCTGAGAACCAGCACGCGCCACCCTGAGATACCATTCATCCAACCACGAGGGTTCGGGACACGGTTGAAGGTTCCACACGAGCCCTACCCTGTTGGCGGCCCTGGAAAGCACAGCCATCATTTCCGGTTCCGAATTGGGCACAGTTGTTACTCCCGAAGGAGGCAACTGTGCCGAATCATCATCCCCAGAAAGGTCAGGCTCACCCTCCGATGCAGCAATCAACATCTGGTCATCAGGGGGAGCTCCGAAGGATACGGCTGGTGCACACCTCTAAGATGGCCCAGCGTGTTCTCCCGGCAGCTCTACTGGCTGTGGAGTGCAGGAGGGATGAGGGTTCCTAGGGGGTTGGTTCCCCGAAGGAAGCGCGCTCACCATAATCCTCAGATCACCAGAGCCGCTACCCGAAGCAACCCTCTGAGGAGAGTTGGAACAAGGCAGCGGCACTGGGACTCCGCCCTTTTGCAGGAACTGGAGTCTAGACCGCAACTCCTAGACGGTCATCTTCCCACAATGGGTACACGACTCATCCACGAACGCCGCCTCAGCGTGTTTTAAGCCCAGACATGCGATGCAGCTCTCGTGACCATCCCGTGGTGCCAGGTAATGACCGCATCCAGAAACACACAAGTAGAACGTCATCTTTAAAAAGACGTGAGTCTATTTGTGTAAATTTTTTTCAGGGACTTTGCTCTTTAAGTGCCGAAGCACGCAGGGGAACGGTCGCGGCAACACAGACAGGGAAATGTGCAGCCTGTCGTGTGCACTCCTCTTTTTGAAGGCGCAGCTCTTACCAGCTGTAAAAATAGCTTTTTAGTGCTCTAAGCGCACTGTTACCAGCTGTAAAAACAGACCTTACAGCTGAGAACAGCTTTTGCTCAATACAGGCAAACAAAATAAAAAATAGAGACTCGACCCCGCTGCTATGCTGTCCTCCTGCACTGAAAAAAGCAGCATGAAGAGCTGACTTGACTCGTCTTTGTAGACGCTTGTAGATACCATATGTTCGGCTCCGAAGCGAAAAGCTGAAGAAACAACGCACCTGCTGCTCATATACCCGCGTTGCATATGACTGCATGCCAATGTGCATTGGCTCGTTTAGTTACACTCAAAGCAGATTGGCCTCTCTAGTGAGATTCCTATTTGTCGGTCTGTCCGATGTACGTCAAATGTGACTGAATGGGAACAGGCCTGCTGAATGGGAATTGTCTCTCTGTCTCTTTTGATCTGGAGATCAAAGACTTATTATCTTTTGGTGACCATTTGGTTTGTCACAAATAGCTTGAGTTTGTCACCTCTCCTTCAGTCAGGAAGCATGGGTGTCATAGAAGTACTTAGCAGGTTTTTTTTCTGTAAATGGGCTGGTGCCGAAAATTAGATTCTCTGAGTTTGGGTTTCTGGAATTATGTCTTGAAAGAATCATCTGAATGATTCATTTGTCTGGTTTATCCTCAGTCCTTACAATATATATTATAAAATATGCATAATAAGTTATAATCCATTGCAATTAATTATCCATATATAATTCTCTTTATGGTTGATTTATGTTTATAATTGATCATAACGCGTTATCATTTAATTATACATATATTTCACGAATTCAAGCTTATTCATTACACACCCCTGGTTTGAAATTAAGCAGACATGGGAGAGACATCACCTTTCAGCAGTTTAGTTCCATGGGTTAAGTTTTACAACTCAATAATGATTAATTGGGGAATCAATTTGGTTGGCTTTGTTCATGGATGATCTTACATGGCAATTTTCTTGTTTGTAAATTAGAGTTGTATACTGTAAATACTGCAGTCTTCAGCGTCATTCTTAGCACACCTCTATCATCGAAACAGTCACATTTAAATACTACCTGATACCTAGATCTTCCAGTGTATCCAGAGATCTCCATCAGTTTGTCTGCTGAAATAATGGAGTCTGTGATCAAATTTACTTTGATTGTAAGTGTTTTTGTATTTTTTCTGTGTTAGATCCTCCAAAAAGCGTCTCAGTGTTCATCAGTCCATCTGAAATAGTGTCAGGAGATTCAGTTACTCTGAGCTGCTGCAGTGATTCAAACCCACCTGCTCTGAACATCAGCTGGTTTAAAGGAGGAATGTTTGTAGGATCTGGAAGAATCTACAGCATCTCAAAGATCAGCTCTGATGACAGTGGAGAATACAAGTGCAAGTCCATCAATGAACATGGAGAGAAATACTCTGATGCTGTGACTTTAAATGTAAAGTGTGAGTTTTATTAATCATATTCTGTATATTTGTACTTCAATTCCTTATTTGTCTGTATATTTTGTGTTATGTAGTCCTTTTAAACATTTACTCTGTTTTGGTCTGTATTTCAGCAGTCAGACGTTTCTCGTCTGTAGTGGTTGTTGTTGCTGCTGGTGTTGGTGTTTTACTCGGTGGAGCATCAGGTGCTTTCATCATGTACATTTGGTAAGATGTTCCTCTGTTCATGAATTAGCCTCCTTACAATTTTTTTTTTTTTTCATAAGAAAGTTCTCCAAACATTCAGTTTTGGTTATGGGAACGTTAAAATGTCCAGTTTTCTTGATGTTAGAGGAATGCGTTTTTAAAAGGTATGATGTTCCTGAAACGTTCTTTCCGCTTAACTAAAGTAATTTGTTAAAAAACAAAAAAAAAAACAAAAAAAAAACAGCAGAAATAAAAGCAAATAGTAAGAATTAAAGGTGCCCTCGAATTAAAAATTGAATTACCTCGGCATAGTTAAATAACAAGAGTTCAGTACATGGAAATGATATACAGTGAGTCTCAAACTCCATTGTTTCCTCCTTCTTATATAAATCTCATTTGTTTAAAAGACCTCCAAAGAACAGGCGAATCTCAACATAACACCGACTGTTACGTAACAGTCAGGATTATTAATATGTACGCCCCCAATATTTGCATATGCCAGCCCATGTTCCCAACATTATTAACCAGTAGCAGCCAGTATTAACGACTGGATGTGCACAGCTGAATCATCAGACTAGGTAAGCAAGCAAGGACTATAGCGAAAAATGGCAGATGGAGCAATAATAACTATCATGATCCATGATAACATGATATTTTTAGTGATATTTGTAAACTGTCTTTCTAAATGTTTCGTTAGCATGTTGTACTGTTAAATGTGGTTAAAGTTACCATCGTTTCTTACTGTATTCACAGAGACAAGATCTGTCGCTATTTTCATTTTTAAACACTTGCAGTCTGTATAATTCATAAACACAACTTCATTCTTTATAAATCTCTCCAACAGTGTAGCATTAGCTGTTAACCACAGAGCACAGCCTCAAATTCATTCAGAATCAAATGTAAACAATATAACAGTATACAATACTCACATAATCCGCCGCATACATGCCGCATGCATGGCGAACACTTTGTAAAGATCAGTTTGAGGGTTATTTTAGCTGTGTAAACTTTGTTTATGCACTGTTTAAGGCAAGCGCGAGCTCCGTGGGCGGGGAGCGTCAGCATTTAAAGGGGCCGCAGCATGAATCGGCTCATATTTAATGATGCCCCAAAATAGGCAGTTAAAAAAATTAATTTAAAAAAATCTATGGGGTATTTTGAGCTGAAACTACACAGACACATTCAGGGGACACCTTAGACTTATATTACGTCTTGTAAAAAAACGTTCGATGGCATCTTTAAACAAAATAGGACAATTCAGCTGTATCATTAATTCATGGTACAATGCATGTTGGGAGTCATGGATGGGTTTTGTACTATGCTGGTACCCAGCGTGCATTGCAGCATGAAGCTTTTGATTGTCACCATTGTTGAGATTCATACGCTGATTCTTGATGTCTCTGTGTGTCTAAACGTTACAGTTGTTATCAATTCTTATCATGAATTTAAAAACCTTCATAAATGATTAGAATGACACTGTTGGATCTCATGCCACAGTACTGTAATCACAGTGCTATTAAAATCAAAATTATAAAATTAATAACACATCAAAGATTAGAAACTCAATCTAGATTATGAAAATGTTGTTGTCATCAATCATTTACCAGCATCACCTGGGGCCTGTACCATGAAGCCAGATTAGCTGGCTAGCCAGTTAAGTTTCAGATTAGTTTGTGCCAATCCTGGGTTTTAGGTACCATGAAAGTGACTTGGCTTTTAGCGGTGTTCATCACCATAGTAACTTGCGCTCCATGGCTAACCTGCTCCAGGGCAGGTTATGTTCTGGATAAGAGATCTCAAACCGATATTGGGCCAATCAGATGCAGGCATGAAAACGGGTCAGGGGTGAAAACGGTGAGAAGGATATTACCCCTCTAGGGGGGTCCGGGGGCATGTTCCCCTGGAAGAAAAATTTAAATATTCCACATTTTAAAGCATCAATCTGATGCATTTTGAGATGCTTTTTTGCCAACCTGTGGAGAGCTGGTTAAACTTAACTTCAGCCATGAGTCAAAAATTATTATGGCCTCCTTACTAAGTATTATGCAAGCCATTTCATGCCAGCCTGTCACTGGGTCTAACATTTACAGTATATTTGGGGGAAGAACCTAGCGCTATGATTGGTCGAACTCTTCTTATTTTGCTGTTGCTTGATTTGTGGACTGCACGTGCACAGAGGCGTCACCAAGTTTTTGCGTAGTTTAGAGTGACAAATCGTACCAGCGTACTTTGAAGTCAAAATGCATATCCGCTACGCAAATTGCGTACAGGTTGGCAGGTCTACTTATTAGAACGGTGGACCACTTTACCTTCTGCCTTGTCAGTCCCCTCACCTCAAAATCTACCTCCTCAAAAACGGTAGCATTAGCTAATAGATTTCCACCGGAGCTTTAGCTAGCTGGCCAACGTTGTATTCTCTCCTGTTCAGTGACTCAATTCATCAAGCTGTAGCTAACGTTAGCTAAGTCTATGTCAACAGAGCTCCTGGGTAACTTATATACCAGAAAATATTAAAATTATTGAAACCATTCAGGGCTCAACGCTAGGGATTTTTTCTGCTGGCCCAGTTGGGCCAGTGGTACAAATTTTTACTTTTACTTTTTACTTTTATTTTAAAATTTTCCGGGCCCCACAACAAAAAAATTAATAAAAGTAAAAGACAAGAAAATGGGCCTATAAAATAAGCATAGTTATTGTTTTCATTGTTTTTGATAAATTTAACCTCAATACATAAGGTTATGACACCAAAAGCTACTAGATTTATTATAAATATTATTAGACAAATAAACGGTAAGTAGTAAAATATTAACAAATAATCAAATTACGAGTAATAGCACAAATAAATACAACAGAACAAACATATAAATTAAATGGTGCTTTTCAAGTTTTTCATGTAAGTTTAAAAAGAAGATTTTCAGGTACAGAAATTGTAATCTAATGTATAACTATAGAATAGATAACTTTATTAAAGTTAATCAAGAGCAGTTACAGATGCCTAAAAATGTTTTTAATGTTCAAAATATAAAACGTTAAATACTGTTATTTGAAATTTTTAAAAATGAAGACACTTTAAATGTGAAATTTAACCCGCCAGTAGGTGGCAGCGAATCACTGTTAATGAGCGAATCATTGAGATTCAACTGATTCATTCAAGCGGCTGATTCATTCAGGAAGTGTTGCTCAGAGACGCAAAACAATTCGGTGGAACTTGATATGAAGTTCTTGTTCATTAAACTGTATGCTGAATAAAATCAATATCACATTTGTATTCGTGCTAATATTTGGAGAAAAACTGAGCTCTTTGTGTAATATTGATTAACTTTATTAAATTATATATGAAATATACAGGGGCATTTTTGCCTAGCACACACTACTCTATATCAATAACTATGCTGTGTCTAGTAACGTTAGACTGTTTTTGTAAAGTGAGGGACATACTCGATAATTTCAGATCATTAAATCAACAATTAGCCTACGATATTATAGACGATATATAACGGCACACCCTACAGCACTAGCCCGAACGGGCAAGTGACCGGTGCGTCTACTGTCCCGAGCGTCGTTCACACTGGCCCCGGGCCATCGGGCAGTCCTTATTGTCGAGCTCTGCCATCACTCACCAAATTCAGTCAGGTAAATCGCCGAGGCCAGGCGTGCTTTCAGCTTCTGATGGTGGTCTGCACTGGTGATGCAAGGCCCTTCGCGTTAATATTTCCATGCACTCGCGCGCCCTTCTGGCACGCGCACCTGTTCGCAGTTCACTGAATATGAACTCCCCCCCTCCTTCAAAAAATTTTTCTCATCGAATCTACACGATTCACGTAGGTCACCTATTTTGGTTTCCAAACGGCGAATTTCGCCGAATTTTCATGCCTGCAGATGTGAGCAAAGTGATAGTGACACATCCAACGCACTAAAATCACTCCTCCAGTTTCTCTTCCTCCAAATAAAAGGTCACTATATAGCAGCAAATAAATAATAACAATAAAAAAAATAAACAATGAAATTGTCTGGCTTTAATGATAATTACTTAGAATTATTTTATGATTTATATATGATTTCTATAATTATTATATGATCTATATTATTAATCCATTACACACAAGCAATTTTAGTTTGTTATTACTAAATGCTTAGTTTTAATGAATATTAATATATACAGATCATATGTAATATAAATAAGCTGTAAATAAACTTGTCATGATCACCGTCTGTTCCTGTCAGTTCCCGGACTACATCTCCCATCATCCTCTCTGCCACTCACCTGCACACACTTAACACTAATCACTATCACCACACCCAGCTGCAGCTCATTACCAGGACTATAAAAGACTCTTACACACATCACCTCACTGCTAGGTCTTGTTTTCCCTGTGTGACATTTCTAAGCGTTGTTATTCTGTTTCCCTGTCTGTTCCGGTTCCGGTTCCTGTTGCTGATCCCTGTCTGGTTCTACAGTTCTGTGATTGTTAGCTGCCTGCCTTTTGACCTCTGCCTGTTCTCTGACTACGATTCTGCCTGTCTCTGATGTTCCTTTTCGCCCCGTTTGACCATGCCTGTACGACCACGCTCAACATTTAATCTTAGTCCCGCCTACGTTACAAAACTTTAAATATGATGTGACCTTAAATTCTTGAGTCTCTTTTGCTATATATAAACTTACAATGATAGAGCAAAGAGAATTTATTTTATCTGTCCTCTTTCATCAGTGTAAATGAGTTTTCATTTTCGTCAATCTCTTAACCTTCAGCAAGAGTTTTTAATCACGCTGGCTCTCTCACGAGAAGTGAATCATAGTTTCTCTCTGTTGCAAGGCATGTGATTGGCTGTTCACCACTGATTTCATGCATTCATGTGCATGCACTTCACAAACTCAGGATCAAAGCCTGAGTTGACAGAGAAAGTTGATGATCAGCATCATGGTACCAACAAAGCAAGATTGGAGTGGTTTGGTTTTGTCAACTCGAAAATAAACTTATAACCCTGAGTTTGTTCAACTACCATCATGGTACAGGCCCCTGATCTAAGTTTACTCCTTGCTTTTTTTTAACCATAATAAATGTCTTATAAGCACAGTTACAGCAACTTAAACAAACACCGATCACCATAATGGTAACGCCAAAGAAGACAATAAAACATCAACATCTAAGCCTTTGTTAATTCTCAATAAGAACTTTAGTAGACATATGACAAAAATAAAGAAAAATGGGCTGTGTTTCCCAAAAGCACTGTAAGCCTAAGTTAATCGTAGAGACCATTGGTGGCAATTGTTCTAAGATCAACTTAGGCTTACAATGCTTTTGGGAAATGCAGCCCTGGGGCCTGTACCATGAAGCTGGATTAGCTGGCTAGCCAGGTAAGTTTCAGATTAGTTTGCACCAATCCTGGGTTTTAGGTACCATGAAAGTGATTTGGCTTTTAGCGGTGTTCATCACCATAGTAACTTACACCCCACGGCTAACCTGCTCTGGGGCAGGTTATGTTCTGGATAAGAGATCTCAAACCAAAATTGGACCAGATGTGAGCAAATTGATAGTGACACATCCAACACACTAAAGTCACATCCCCAGTTTCACTTCCTCCAAATTAAAGGTCACTATATAAAAACAAATATTTAAAGATGAAATTGTCTGGCTTTAGTCATAAAATAATTCTAATTATGATTTATATAATTATTATATGATCTATATTATTAATCCACTACACAACAAGCAATTTTAGTTTAACAGTTATTAAAGGGATAGTTCACCCAAAAATGAAAATTTGATGTTTATCTGCTTACCCCCAGTGCATCCAAGATGTAGGTGTCTTTGTTTCTTCAGTAGAACACAAATGATGATTTTTAACTCCAACCGCTGCCGTCTGTCAGTGGTATAATGCAAGTCAGCGGGAACTTGGACTATAAGAGTAAATAAAACACGACAGACAAATCCAAATTAAACCCTGCGGCTTGTGACGACACATTGATGTCCTAAGACACAAAACGATCGGTTTGTGCGAGAAACCGAACAGTAATTATATCATTTTTTACCTCTAATACACCACTATGTCCAATGGCATTCATCACCCGATTCGTGAGGTCTGATTGCGCTCCTGATCAGGGTTTAATTTGGATTTGTCTGTCGTGTTTTATTTACTCTTATAGTCCAAGTTCCCACTGACTTGCATTATACCACTGACAGACGGCAGCGGTTATAGTTAAAAACCATAATTTGTGTTCTACTGAAGAAACAAAGACACCTACATCTTGGATGCACTCGGGGTAAGCAGATAAACACCAAATTTTCATTTTTGGGTGAACTATCCCTTTAAGCATTTAGTTTAAATGAATATTAATATATACAGATCATATAAGCTGTAGAATCAATAGATGACTCTAAAAATGACTACATGTGACCTTACATGTATGAGTCTCTTGCTATATATCATCATGCAACTATATAAACTAACTTCACAAGATAATTTATTTTATTTGTCCTCTTTCATGGACAGGTATTCTCTCTTTAGTGTAAAGTCTTAATTTTCTTCAATTTCTTAACCTTCAGCAAAAGAGTTTTGAATCGCACTGGCTCTCTTGCGAGAAGTGAGTCATAGTTTGTCTCTGTTGCAAGGCATGTGATTGGCTGTTTGCCACTGATGTCATGCATTCATGTTCATGTCATGCAAGCCTGAGTTGACAGAGAAAGTTGATGATCAGCATCATGGTACCAACAAAGCCGGATTGGAGTGGTTTGGTTTTGTCAACTTGAAACTAATCCTACAACCCTGAGTTTGTTCAACTACCATCATGGTACAGGCCCCTGGTTGGTAATGCTTTAAGCTAGTAATACTGCTTGTGGAGTTAATTAATCAGATCTTGAGTGTTTAAATGTCTTCTTTTATCTTCAGTTGATTTCATTTAAGGCTGTGGAAGTCAGTTTTAGTTTCTGTTCATGTTTCCGTTTCCTTCAGTGATTATGCTTGTTCACAGCAGGTGTTTGAATGTTTGAAAGAATGTTTCAGGAACATCATACTAACCTTTAAATAACATTCTATTAAAGAAACTTGACATTTTTATGTTCTTGGAAGGTGAAAAAAAATCATTCTTAGAATGTTGAATTGCTAATCAAAAATAAGTTGAAAGAATGTTTCAGGAACATCATACCTTTTAAAACAGTGTTCCTCTAACATCATAACTTTTATTTTAAAGTTCCCATAACCAAAACTGAATGTTTAGACAATAATCTTATAAACAAAAAAAAAAGTTATCTGGGTAAACACACATGAACAGCTAATCAAGGTCTTATACTAAGCATAACAGGCCAGTTGAAGCTGAACTTGGTAGGATAGTGACCCCTTGGTAGGACAGGACACCCCTGGGTTAAGTGTACACATCCACACATCTTTAAATGTGCTGTTTATTCATCTTTCTTTTAACAGTCTTACTAAAAGGATGAAAAGAAGACCTGCTATGAAGGAGGTGAGATGATCACAATTATTTATTAAGTGTTTTCGTGCATGCAGAGATGTTTCCTAGATGCAATGAGACATACAGAGATATTAAGAGTAAAAGACACACTTCTAGATTCAGTTAAACTGATTTCCATCAAGATCTTCTAAACATTCTAAACATTACAGTAATCAGATTTAAAACATGAACTCACAATGTTTGCTTCCTTTTGTCTCTCCTATAGATCTCTGATCCGAATGAAGACACATATACAGCTCTTGATCACAAGTCTATGACCTCTGAGCTGTACGACACACTCACAGTAAGTGAAACGTCAAAATCAGATAATCCATCACAGATAGTCACATGACCAATCTCTCACTCCCTTTCACACAGACCATTCATCCCAGACCTCCTGAAAACTCCTGCATGACTCTTGGTCCTCAGAGCTTTTCTAAACATGAGAATCCATCAGTAAGTGTCAGAACCTGCAGTTCTTCTCAATATAAAGTTCAGAGAATATTTATTGTCTATCAGCAATGATAGACAATAGGTTAAAAGGCTCTCATTCAATACAACATAATACATGTATACAATCCACAACGCACAATTCATTTTAAAACAAACATCTTAAAATTAAAAAACAACCCCGCACACAATTACTTAACCTTGTTTAAAATAGTTACTGCATTGGGCACAAAAGAATTTCTGTAAGCCTTCTTCTTAGCCAAAGGAGTTCTAAACTGGCAACCTGATGGAAGTAGCTGAAAAGCATCATAAAGAGGATGTGTACAATCTGTAATAATAGAAGCTGCTTTCCTCTTTACTGCCATATACTAAAGGTTTGAAAGGTGAAGCTGCGATACCCCAGTAATCTATGATGCCTGCTTAATAATTTTTGATAATTTTTTCTTATTTCCAGCTGAAAGTAGGCTATACCAAGAAACAATAATAAATGTTCATGACTGATTCCAAAAGTGACCGATACACTGTAGCCATGATATCCTGTCTAACATCAAATCTTTTCAGCTGTCTCAATAAATCAATAAAACCATCTTCCGTACTAGTTTGGTTGTTTTATTTATCTTGTGAAAGGTTTTATAATGTTGTTGATGTCGCTCTTCATCTTATTGTTTGTCCAGATCAACAGGAAGATGCTGCAGTAAGAGGTGGAGCACAAAGGAACCCATCCTGATCTTTGTGGGCGGAGCCACTGATAATTGTCAGGAATCTTCATTGTTGAGTCACTAAAGTGTTTTAATTCTGTATAATTTAAGAAACATGATGTAACAGTGGAATTAAATGAAAGTTTAACACTGGTGAACTTTCAGTGTGTGAATGCATAATGTTAAGTCAGCAGAGCAAAACACCTAAAGTGATCAAACACCACAACTAAAGTTCAGTTGTGGCAAAAAAGTTGTGTTTTTCTCATTTTACAACACTTTCCTGTTTTTAAATTATAGTTGAACCAAATCATAATTGTGTGCATTCACAATGGAAAATGTATCTCATTTTTATCAGGTCCTGTTATTCTGTCTCTTGTGTTCCTGTATCTTCCCATCTAAGTGATCAGATTGCTTTGTGATTGTCTCATATGCATGTGCTTGTACAAACCTTACAGGCAAATTGATACTGCATATATAGATACTCACAAAATACAGGTGCTGGTCATATAATTAGAATATCATCAAAAAGTTTTATTTCACTAATTCCATTCAGAAAGTGAAACTTGTATATTATATTCATTCATTACACACAGACTGATATATTTCAAATTTTTATTTCTTTTAATTTTGATGATCACAAAGAGTGGATTGCAGCTGGAGTCACTGCTTCAAGAACCACTACACACAGACATATGCGAGACATGGGTTTCAGCTGTTGCATTTCTTGTGTCAAGCTACTCTTGAACAACAGACAGCAGCAGAAGCATCTAAAGACAAAAAGGACTGGACTGCTGCTGAGTGGTCCAAAGTTATGTTCTCTGATGAAAGTAAATTTTGCATTTCCTTTGGAAATCAGGGTCCTAGAGTCTGGAGGAAGAGAGGAGAGGCACACAATCCGCGTTGCTTGAGGTCCAGTGTAAAGTTTCCACAGTCAGTGATGGTTTGGGGTGCCATGTCATCTGCTGGTGTTGGTCCACTGTGTTTTCTGAGGTCCAAGGTCAACGCAGCCATATACCAGGAAGTTTTAGAGCACTTCATGCTTTCTGATGCTGACCAACTTTATGGAGATGCAGATTTCATTTTCCAACAGGATTTGGCACCTGCACACAGTGCCAAAGCTACCAGTACCTGGTTTAAGGACCATGGTATCCCTGTTCTTAATTGGCCAGCAAACTCGCCTGACCTTAACCCCATAGAAAAAATCTATGGGGTATTGTAGGAACTGTGGACGAACCAGACAAATGAATCATTCAGATGATTCTTTCAAAACATATTTCTAATTTAGAATTAAGGTTCCGGCTCCAGCCCGTCTGCAGATAAAGCCAGGCTGATTACTTTTACAACACATGCTTCCTGATAGCAGGAGAAGTGACATACCAAAGGGTCACCCAAGAAGACAAAGTTTCTTTGATCATCAGAGTAAAGAAACAGAGAGACAATGCAGACCCTTTTGTTTCCTTACTTCACAGGAAAGCCAAAGAGACTGTTGAACAAATAAAACTGCTTCAAAATTGTTCCAACAATTTTAATGGACTTATCAAACATCTTTTAACTACAGGTAGTACTTGTGGACACATAATGCAAAATGTATGTAAACAGTTAGGCTTTAGAACACTCACAATTCATGTAAATGTGTTAACTCTTGAGTGAATGACTGAAAGTATGCCTTATTTGGACTTGATTTATTTCTTCATCTTCTTCATCTTTCTTAAATCATGGCCTGAATGAAATCTGTTTAAAATGTATCACATTCCAGTTAATAGCAATTATGTTAAAATGGCACTCTGCTAAAGCAGAGACAGACCAGGATGTAACACTTATGTTTTATTGGGGCCAGAGAGGAAGGCCCTCTTGAAACAGGACAATGGCTGATTGGCCAGGACTCCTCTGAGGTGTGACAAACAACTAAGTTTATGATCATATTGCAAGGGGGAGTTGGTTAGTAAACGAGGAAGGAGTTGGTTAGTTCTGGGAAAAGAAGCCAAGACCAGCATCAAGAACAATGGAGTAACAAGAAGAACACAAGCCGCTTATTCAAGCCATCCAACCTTCACTCACTTTTCTTTTCTTTTACTTAATTTTCCTTTACCGTTGAAAGTCTTGTGTCCTAAGTTTCACTGCAAAGTTCAACCAACGACTTTTGCCGCTTCAACTCCAGCGACAAAGAGACTTCCTTTCATTGTTCCACACGGACCTGACCCTGGAACAATCATCGACTTGTGAATTTCCCTCGTCGTGCAGAGAAGGGTTTCCCAATTAAAGTCAACGCAAGCAAGTACCTCCAGATGAAAACTGAACTGGTGCATTTAAATGAATGATTCATGGTTTGTTCGGGTTTTTTAAATGCATTGATAGGAATTCTGTTAATCATATCACTCACTCTCTCTCTCTCTTTCAAAACTCTTTCTCTCTCATTCCCTTCTTACTGCAACGCGTATGAATGTATGTGCGTGTGTTAGATTAGTTTGTGTTAGAATAAATAAAATCTCTTGTAGATTTTAAAAAGAAAGTGTCTTGTTTTATGTGATTTTAAAATTTAATGTCTTAAACTGGCGATTTCAAGTTACCGTGCTCTAATCTGTGTTTTCAGGATTGTTGGATATTTATATCCGTTACAAGAGCTTATTACGGCTCGAGCAAATGAACGTTGGACAAATCAGTTGTTCGGTCGTAATCTAAACAACTCTTTATTCATTTAAGCTAATTTTACTTCCTAGGGTGTTTTCCCTACAGGTATTGTGAAGAGGAAGATGCGATATGCCAGACCCAACTATGCAAAAGAGCTGAAGGCCACTATCAGAGCAACCTGGGCTCTTATAACACCTGAGCAGTGCCACAGACTGGTAGACTCCATGCCACGACTGCACTGCTGCAGTAATTCAGGCAAAAGGAGCCCCAACTAAGTATTGAGTGCTGTACATGCTCATACTTTTCATGTTCATACTTTTCAGTTGGCCAAGACTTCTAAAAATCCTTTTTTTGTATTGGTCTTAAGTAATATTCTAATTTTCTGAGATACTGAATTTGGGATTTTCCTTAGTTGTCAGTTAGAATCACCAAAATTAAAAGAAATAAACATTTGAAATATTTCAGTCTGTGTGGAATGAATGAATATAATATACAAGTTTCACTTTTTGAATGGAATTAGTGAAATAAATCAACTTTTTGATGATATTCTAATTATACCAGCACCTGTACTTATTTGGTTTTGATTTCAATCAAAAATATCTATATTAAAATTATATTAATTACATAACATGGTTTCTGCATAGCTTTCACGTATCAGATCTTTTTAAATGTTTGCTCCAAAACACCCAACATATTTAGCAGGCCATGTCACATAACTATGAGAAGCGAGTGTACAGCCACACACTAGGGCTGTGTCCCAATTTAGAGGCTGCATCCTTCAAAGGACTCAGACTTCAAAGGCCATGCCCTCATGCCCTTCAAAGGCCATGCCCTCATGCCCTTCAAACGTACTGCCCTCATGCCCTTCAAAGGTCAGACTGAGCATTGTTAAATGCAGATCATTTGTTTATAAAGCATATATATTTAATTTTTTTTCGAAAATGACTGATCGTTTTGCTGGGATAAGACCCTTATTCCTCATCTGGTATCATTTAAATCCTTTGAAGCTGCACTGAAACTGTAATTTTGACCTTCAGACATTTGGAGACCATTAAAGTCCACTATAAAGAGAATAACCCAGGAATGTTTTCATAAAAAAAAAAACTTAGTTTCTTTTCACCTGAAGAAAGAAAGAAACGAACATCTTGGATGACATAATTTACTTGGATGACAAGTAAATTATCAGGAAAATCTTATTTGAAAGTGGACTAATCCTTTAAGTAAGTAATATACCAAGAGGAAAAGAGGACCAAGACGGACAAAATAAAGAAGAAAAAGTGAGAAAACTTTTTAGTGAAAATTTACAGCTGGATCATTAATAATTCAAATTCAAAATGTTATTTGCTTTTAATTTATGTCATTATGTCCTTTTTGAGCAATCTTCTTATACATATATTAGACCAATATGTCAAGTCTGCCTAGGAAAAGCAATTATTATAACAGCAAACTCAAAATTGGAGTAAAAATGAAAAAAGACCATTCGAAAGATAATAAAAGCTACAATGTTTCAATCATTCAATGAGGTTGAGAAGGCAAAGCAAAAAAGTCCAAGAAAAATGACAATCAAAACAAGTCTGCAAAATCCCGAAGGCAAACGTATTTGGAACAAAAAGCAGTACTGTGTCTTGAGTTCTCCCAAAGGTTCTAAAGAAGAATTCTTGAACAGCTTCGGAACCAAGGTAATTATCATAATATAAGAGTGTTGAAAACTTGACGTGGCGAGATTGTTACTTGGCGTCAACCAACTGAAGATGCAATAATTTCTGATTTCCTTCCCTGCCCAGATTGTCTGGCCTTCGTCATGAAAAAAGACCGAAGGAAACACTCAAAGACATCTAAGGGATGTAGGGGGCTGTGAGGAAAAAAAAGAGATAATGAGATCAGCTGCAGCCTGTCTGATACCAATGACAGCAAAGTGTTCTGCAGATGTTAGATCACAAGTCACACAAATAATAATGGACTGTTTGATCTGATTCTATGGTAAATAGCTTCATACAAATTATGGTCATAATAAATCACACAACATCACTTCAGTCACACTGCTGTGTAGATAATCCAGCACTAACATGATGATGAAGAGAATAATATCTTTAATAAATCCAAAGGCATAAATCAAAACATGAAGAGTTTCACACACACAAAGAACCGGACAAAGAACTACAGAAAGGCAGGAACTTTTGCTGCATTCCAGGCAGGTTTTTGAGCCCGTAAGTCATGACTTCAAATCACGACTTTGTAGCGTTCCAGAAAAGTCACGCCAAACTGCGTAAAAATGTAAACAAACCAACATGGCGGACCGTACGGGGCTTATGCTCATTAACAATTATTTCTATCGCCAAAGGTGCTTATTACTCCTTGCTTATTTGAGGGAAACAGAGGAGGAAAACAGCGCATAAGGCAAGTGAAGCTGTTAAACCTTTTTTTTACAGTGCACTTGCATAAACACTGCAGCCGTAGGGGCTGCTATTGTTGTTTCGCGGTCTATGTGACATCAGAACCCGTAACTAGGAGAACATCGATATAGTACGAGTTCACGGGTGGGAAGTCACGGCTTTGACTGCTGTTCCAGTGCACTTTCACGGTTAGAAGGTTGGAAAAACATGGGTTGCGGGTTGCCTGAAACGCGGCAGGGCCGTACGCAGGGTTTTATATTTACCGAGGTCGCAAAATTTGTTAGGGGGGTTCGGGGGCATGCCCCCGGGAAAATTTAGATTTCCTTGATGTACATATATGCATTTTAAGACGTTTTAAGGCCAACAAAGTGAATAACAATAGCTTTAAAACCATGTCAACAAATACATACATGCATGCACAGTTTTGAGGCAGCTTAATCGCATGTTTGGTAATTCCATGACTTCATTTACCTCAGAATAATGATGGTGCATGCCCGTAGTTTCTTTAGCGCTTTAGTTAAACTATAATGCAGTAATATGCAGCACGCGCCGCGCATTTGCGCGAGCAATTCTTGAGTTCACGCTTCGAGCACAGTAGGCTATAGCCTAACAGCTGATTGGAGTTTTACTGACATAGCCTGACAACATCTCATCTGACCACAGTTCACTGTTGTTCAAATGAAGCTACATTTTCCGCGCTCGTTTGACTTGCGCCTGGCGCTGAGCCGAAGGTGGAATGCGCGTCTGAAATTGTCCCGTTTGTTGTGGTCGTAAAGAGACATTTCTTTATAAACGCAGCGTTTTACTTGGCGATGTTTTAAAAAATATTTTTATTTTTGGTATTTTTTATGCTCTGTTGGTGGTTTGTGGAGTAGCAACACCTGGGGGGGATTAGAGACGGTAAAAGTGAGTCGGTCCAATATCATTGGTCCTAAAAAGTGGGTGGGTCTTGTCCCACCCACATACAATGGTTCCGACGCCCATGGAAAATACAGACGACATATGGATTCGGACACGGACCGGGTTCTGTGTTTGGCATTGACCATCACTGCTGGATTTTAGCTTTGACTAATTTGAAATTTAGGGAAAAAATACAGAGGACATGACCTCGGTGTCCTCAATGGTAGATACGGCCATGGAACGCGGCATTAAGTAGTGAGGATAATAAGGTGATTAATGAGACACAGCTGACAAACATGAACTAATAATAATGGTGACTATGGAAACCGAGTGGTGGGAACTTAACAAAGGAACACAGGAACCAATGAAAACTCAAAGAAAGATTCCAAAACAGACAAGCGACAACTACATAATTAAAAAAATGAGGAAACTGGCAAGGTTCAGGAGGAACCTTACAGAGCTCTAAGTCTGAGAACTTTCTGCTAGCTGTCACTGCTTGTAAGCAAGTGAGCAACTATCAACCAGATTTAAATATGTTTAAGGTCTCAAAACAAAAACTCAAAGAGAATGTGAATGTTGCTGACTGGAAAGTCTTGGCTGAGACTTTGCTCTGTCAAATCATTCTTTTTAATGTGAGACATGTAGGTAAAGCATCCATATTTCTCCTTGCATTATATGCGAGTTGAAATGTGAAGCCTCCTAATTAGGGATGTCCCGATCACGTTTTTTTGCCCTCGAGTCCGAGTCCGAGTCATTTGATTTTGAGTATCTGCCGATACCGAGTCCCGATCCGATACTTAATAGCCTACATAAAAAAGAATAAAGAAGAGCGAAAAAACAGATCCAGGAACAGTGCTTTTCAGGTTTTTCAGGTATTCGGTTTTCAAATAGTAATCAAATATAAAATATCACTGCATATTATCTTTACTGTATAAAATAAATAAAGATTAATCATTATTGAAGTTACAAAAACTATTCAGTCAAGAGCAGTGAGTGATTTCTTTGTTTTTTGTTGTTTGATTTAACATTAAATACAAGCAGCAGGAATAGTTGATGTCCCTTTAAGACATGCACGATCCAGTTCATATACTGTTACACATGCGCTGTCTTTCTCGACTAATATACGTTCATTTAAGACATAACCGACTATGTTTGCTAGGATACTCGCTAGGACGGGCATGTTGACATAATGTTTGTATGAATTTGTCTGCTGAAGCGCAAGACGTGAAAGAGAACTCAGTATTTGCGCGCTGACTGGAATAAGCGTGTGCGCGCTTCGGATGAGCGCACACAAATCTTCTCACAGCGCGCGCGAGTTCTCTTTCGCGTCTTGTTCTTTAAGGTTTAAATCAGCAAGGCTTAAAAGAGTTAGTTTAAATACAGACAGCAACGTGTGTCAACACCCGGGTGATGACGGCGTAAATGACTGGACATGAGAGCAGACGGCACTCGCAGTTAACAGTTTACAAAGAGTGACTGTTTTGTCCACGCTTTCTGATTATCGTTGTTGTAACGTTTTGTGCATCCATCGACTGAAACATACATTATCTGAACTCTGTCTGTATTCCACGTTGCTATTTTAAACAAACCATATTAACCAATAGATGCGTCGTCATTCGAGATGGACCGCAGTGCAAGTGCGGTCTGTAAGTGGAGAACCGTTGCACCCCTAATACATATATATCCGAGTCCTGATCGGGAGGTAATGTCCGATTCCGATCGAGTCTGAAACCACATGATCGGGCCCGATTTCCGATCATGTGATCGGATCTGGACATCCCTACTCCTAATGAAGATGTGGGAAAATCTCTGACAAAATAAGAACAACAGTTGTGCAACGAGCTGACTTGATTTGAGGGAAGAGAGGCAAGAAAGTACCGATCCTACTCACGAAAGACATGGTTGACTCCATGGACCTGCTGAATGAAAGCAGGAGTAAAGTGGGCATTGACAAAGACAATCCTTATGTTTTTGAATGTTAAAGTTTTTAAAAAGTTAAAGTTTTATGCATTAATTTCATTACCACCATTTTTGATAGTGTATATATGTATTAAATAATAAAATCCAGAAGAACTGGGTCAAACCAGAATTTCTGAACTTTAATAAATTACTAATGATAAATTTATTTTATTTGGTATAATGAAGCATTTGTTCAACCCCCAAAAAACTGAATTGGTCATTTTAACTGATGATGATAATAATCATCATCATCATCATCATCGATTGTTTAATACCGTATACCGTGATACCATGAAACCGGGTTTTTTTTTTTCTTTTTTGGTAATTATCATACCATTACAACTACATCTTGTTTAACACATACATTTTGACATCATTGCCTATATCCAGCAAAGTAAACCATCGGATTGAAGTGTGATTTTCACAAAACTTTATTTTACAGCTCTTTTTCAAGGTAAATTTAGACCCCGTCCATGCGGAGATGCGTTTTTGCTCAAATTTTGTATCGGATAGGTGTTTCGTCCACACGGATTTCCACATGTTTTCGGAAGGTGAAACCGCAAATTTTTTAAATCGGGTCCTAGAGTGGATAAATCTGAAAATGCCGCCTTTGCAACAGCAACAACAACAGCAATAGCAGACTCTAGATGCTTGTGTTCGTGCTGCAGAAGCTACTGAGCCAAAATAAAGTTATTTTTAAGCTTTACTATAATTTGTATACAGCGCCCAAGGTTTATGCACATGCTCCAAGTCTTGTTCGCTGCTTTAAGTGCATCTCTGTGGCAGAATTACAGCGCCACATAATGGTCTGGCACAGACATCAACATCAAACATCTTTATAGTTGTGATATAAAGTCTCAGTCTACATTGTTTTTGGATGCCAAATAATTATTAATAAAATAATAATATAATAATGTTTTAATATTATATAATTATTGATGACAGCAATTTCCATATCTATTGTAACACATGCACTCTAAAATAAATGACAGTTTTATTAATTACTAACTTTACACAACAGTATAGGGAAATTACAACACTTTTGTACTAATTTCTTTTTAAAAGATAAATCCTTGAGATTTTATTTTGATCACCAGCTGATCCCGTGCGCAAATTTTGCTGTTTTATAAAGGCACAAAGCCATATCACGGTTTCGATTTTAGTTCGTTGGTAAAATACAACGTAGAGACCATTTAAGCTTTGTATGTTTTAAATTTTCGGTTTATGATGAAACGGTGGCGGCAGCACAGGGTCATTGGGAAACACTGAATGAATGTTTAGCTGACAAATGTGCTAAAATTGTAATATCAGCTGTTATATCCGAGGGTCTCGAGGCCTGCCGTTGCTCTGAGTGAGTGACAGGAGGCGCGTCTGTGTTCAGCTGCGGTGTGCATGAACGTGCTGTTGGAGAGAAAAAAGCGCTGCCGGTGTATGGATACCTATGACGAATACTGTAGAAAAGCGATATTAAACTGTTTAACATATTTTAATAGAGAAAAATTATATTTTGAGAGCACTGTTAAGAAAGCTCAAACCTGAAAGATTCGGGGCTTTTGGGAAAACATTCGGGGCTCCAGCCCCTTAGCCCACCCCTAGCGCCGCCCCTGCATGTATACTACATCGTTTTGAGTCATTTCAGTGGTTTCATGTGGACGCAGATATTTCTTGAGACAAGGGTGAAAAAAAAAGATCGGATTTCCTTTTCCTTTTAACCTCTCGACAATGCTGAATGACTTCTTTAGTTTAGCAAACAAATCGCTCGACTGGGTGTAAATACCACTCACTTTCATGTGTTTTTTTTTTTTTTTTGCACAACCTGCAAAAATCGCTTGATGCCATTGCTGCTTCTGCAAACCACTGATCAATGTTACAAACCAATACAAAGTAAACCTGTCTGGAGTCATCACCTGGATCGTTGATCTGATTGGTTGAAGGACTATCCAATTGCATGAATAATGCTCGTTGATCATGCCTCTTGTGCAGTAGAAAATACATACAGACTCCCCAGACCAATGTTCAATTTTAAATTGAGCTTGGTCTGGTGATAGCCAGACAAACAATTTATTATAGTTAATAATAATTTTATAATTGTTAAAACCATTTATTATTATAATCACTCTTGCTATAGCGCGTAACTTAAAGTTCATTATCTCAATGATGGCCATGCCCCGCCCCCCAGTACTCGTTTTTGAAACCTATCGATGATTGAAATGAAAAATTGCCAAAAATGCCCATCCCTAATTAATTTAAATATTTAATGTTAAATATAGAAAAAAATGTGAAATACTAAAAAATACTTTTAATCATGAAATTAAGACATAGAAGCATTCATTCAACTGATTCGTTCAAAACGGCAGATTCATTCTGGAACAAAGCCAGTGACTGGGCAACTGAATTAATGAATCGATTCATTCAAAGCCCCGGTTTCATTTAGTGACGAAACACCACAGTAACAAAACTGCTTGCCACAAATTGCATAAGCTGTGGCTTGTTTGGAACTGTCATTGGAGAAAGAGCAAAAATTATGTCTGTCACACACATAGCAATGCCTGGGCTTCAACTCTGAATCTCCAGAGATAAGACGAAATAAAGTGAAGCTCAACAAGCAAACAATGTCAGGCGGCCAATTAAGGCCGACCTAGACACAGATACTAACAAGTGCTAACTCAAAATTACTTCAGCAAACACCAGATGAGAAGCTACTCTAAACAACAGGTGGCTAAGAGGCCTGCACAATATATTGTTCTAGCCAATCTATCAAACTTCAATTTGCCCAAAAACCCCTCTTACTTTTTCCGATTACATACTCAGGAAAAACTATACGGAAATACAAGGTTTACATATTTAGAAATATAAATTGTAAAGAGTTGTTTAGTTTACGACCAAGCAGTCATCCAGCGTTCATTTGCTCGAGCTGTAAAAAGCTCTTGTAGCAGATATATATATCCAACAATTGTGAAAAGACTGATTAGAGCATGATCATTTTAAGATCGACAGTTTAAGATATTACATTTTAGAAGCACATAATACAAGACACTTTCTTTAAAAAAAAATAAAAAATCTACAAGAGACTTTATTTATTCTAACACAAACTAATCTAACACAAACACACACACATTCTTTCATACACATTGCAGTAAGAAAGGAAATGAGAAAGAGTTTTAAAAGAGAGAGTGATATGATGAATTCCTAGCAAAATATGCACTTCAAAGACCTGACCTGAACGAACCATGAATCATTCATTTAAATGCACCAGTTCAGTTTTTTAGAATCTGGAGGCGCTTGCTTGAGTCAACTTAAACATGTGCATCTTCTCGTCGGAGTGCAGGGAAGTTGATCATTTGTCTTTTGAGGTCCAGATGGTAGTTAGGTAAAACCCAATCAAGTTTGAGCTTGCTGGAAAGATGAAAGGGAGTCTCTTTGTCACTGGAGTTAAGGTTGAAGTGGCAAAAGTCGTTGGTTGAAATTTGCGATGAGACTTTCAGCAGAAAAGAAAACTAAGTTAAAGAAAAACAAAGTGAGTTAAAGTCAGATTGCTTGTCTGTTCTTCTTGTTACTCCATGGTTCTTGGTACTTGTCTTTCTTGTCTTGACTAGTTCACTATCTTGCGATATGACTATTTAAACTTGTGTTTGTCACATCTCTGAAAGGAGTTTTTTTTGGCCATTCAGATATCGTCCTGTTTAAAAAGGTCTTTTCTCTGCCCCCAATCATAAATAGGTGTTACTTCCTGTCTCTGGTTTAGCAGAGAGTACCGTTTTAACCACAATTTCTAATAAATGGAATGTGATACATTTTAAACAGATTTCATTCAAGCCAGGATTTAGAGAAGAGGAAAATAATGAAATCAATTCCAAATAAGGCATACTTTCAGTCAGTCATTCAAGAGTTATCACATTTACATGTATTGTGGGTGTTCTAAAGCAAAACTGGTTACAAGTAGTACTTGTGGACACATGATGTAAAATGTATGTAGTTAAAAGATATTTGATAAGTCCATTTAAAATGTTTTGGAACAATTTTGATACAGTTTTAGAACAGTCTTCGTTGGTTTTTCTGTGAAGTTAGGAAACGAAAGGTCTGCATTGTCTGTCTCTGTTACTTTTGATCTGATGATCAAAGACTCTTTATCTTCTAGGTGACAATTTGGTGTCACAAATAGCTGAGTTCTGTCAGAAAGCATGGTGGTTATAAAAGTAATTAAGCAAGGATTTTCCTGTAGATGGCTGGAGCTGGAATTTCGTTTCTGAATTAAAATTATGTTTGAAAGAGTCATCTGAATGATTCATTTGTCTGGTTCGTCCACGGTTCCTACAAAATATAGACCCAGCTCACTTTCCTGCAGCTCGAAGACAAAAGACTCCTCCTTCCCTTTTCTTTAACAAGGAAAGATGGAATCTAGAGTTCTTTAAAGCCTACAAGAGCCTCTTACACTATCAAGCCAGAAGGCGGGCCTTTAGAAAAATATTATCAAAGGTCCAGCTGTCAGCATGACTGTTAAAGAAACGCCTTAGTATGTTAAATGAACCAAAAACCCAGGAGGCGGAGGAAGGGGTGAGGGCAGATGTAAAGTCGTCCTCGCAACGAGAGGGAATCGATTAGCTATGCTACTGGCGTATGTGATTACTCACCTCCCTAAAACCTGCTTATACCTCCTCGAGTCCTGCCGTCTCTGTGACTTGCTCCAAAAAGGAGCAAGCTCTGAGCCCTGAGACGGACCAGCCTCCTGGCTGTCTACATGCTTAGGAAAAACCATACAGGAAAAACAAGGTCGTCATATTTTAAAACAAAAAAATATAGACCCAGCTTACCTTCCTGCGGCTCTAAGACCGAAGATTCCTGATTCTCCTTTTTCTCTACATGAAAGGATGGAATCTAGGGTTCTTTTAAGCCTAAAAGATCCTCTTCATTATCAAACCGGAAAAGCGGGCCGACAGAAAATAACCACTGTGGACCCAGCCATCAGTCTGACCATAAGAAGCATCTGAGCATGATATGTTTATAATATATATATATATATATATATATATATATATATATATATATATATTAGGGGTGTGACGAGATCTCGTGTCACGAGATCTCGCGAGACTAAACTGAGACGAGAGTAGTCTCGTGATGTTGTTATGACAGAGTGGTTAGGATGATTAGGAAAGAATATGCCACCGCTACCTTTACATTACGCCTCCACAAACACATTTAATTCAGTTGGATAACGGTCGCCGCCGCTCCATATTCACAGAGTACACGCAATCACTGAAAGTGAATGTAAACAGGATCGCGCATTCAAACGCAATCTCAATACCCCGCATTTTGAAAGCGGCTCCCTGATGAATACAGATATCTCTCAATATGAAAGCTATTTTAGGCTGGGCAGTGTAGTTGTAACCATCTCTCAGCTCTGTATCAAAGAAAAAGGTGGTCTTATTTGCACTTTGAATATTGAGAGAGTGTGATTATGGTTGCACTTATTGTAAAGTGTTACCATGAAAACGAATAACAGTTTTCTCTTAATCTTATTAAACACAAACAATAAGGTTTCATTTGTTAACATTAGTTAATGCACTGTAAACTATGAACTAACAATGAATGACTATTTTTATTAACTAACATAAACAAAGATTAATAAATACTGTAGCAAATATATTGCTCATTGTTAGTTGATGTTGGTTAATACATTAATGCTAATAAATGAGACCTTATTGTAAAGTGTTAACATTTTTATTTCTATGATCAGTTTGTGGAAAGGAGTTCAGTTAGGAGGTCAAAGGTTGTAAAAGGTCATAAATCATGTACAGTAAGGTCTGAAGAGACTGAAATCATACAGGAGAGAAGTCAGTCAGTTGAGTTAGTGGCAAAACCTTTTACAGTGCTTGAGTATTGTTGTCTTTTACTGCATATGATAATTCACACTCAGAAAGTAGAACTGAAATGACATTCATTACAAGATGAATATCTGCAGAATATTTTTTATAGTCATGATTTCACCATTGAGGATTTCTTAAAAATAGTGTGTAAAAATCTCATCTCGTCTCGTGAACTCAGTCTCGAGTCTCGTTTCGTGAGATACTGGTCTCGTCACACCCCTAATATATATATATTTAACATACTAATATATATTATTTATTAGGAGGTGGAAGAAGAAGGAGAGGGTAGATGTAAATCTCCCAGCTGCAAGGGCGATCGATTACAAACGCCGTGGTGTTTACAATCGATCGCTCATCTCACTCTCTCTTCTTCCTCCTCCCTTCAAATCTGAAAGGTTAGGGGTTTTTCCATGCCCTCCCGCTCTCAAACATGGAGATCAGGAAGGAATGGAAAGCCTACAGGAAATGCAGCGCTTATGAACAGAAAGGAACTGCTCGTCAAGCCGTCCGCACGCGGCTCCTTTAACGCACTCTCACGGCAGCCGCAGCCTGCCAGAAGCGCGTCCCACAAACACCAGCAGCTCCACATATAAAGCAGCCAGAGGAGCGCTCACTGCCAACAACTCATTCTTGTCAGCCCAGAGGAAGCTGATAGAGAATAGAACTTTCTCAAACAACGATGAGCTCACCTGCAAGCCCCATGATTGCAGCCGCCGTATTTGCCTCAGCACAAACGGGGCCAGAATCATCAGGCACAGATGCGGGCACCTCTTCCCTCGAAAAGAGTGCCAAACGAGAGCAGAGCGTCCCGGTACGGAGACGCTCACAGTAAAAAAACAGAAAAACACAGACAGCGCCCTCAAGCACTGTCTATGTGCGCTCCTCTCCCAGACAGAAAACACACAGAAATGTTAGCGGATTCGATACAAACGCGATCAGACAGAACAGACCCGAAAGACGAAAAGATACTGACTGGTTCTCTAGGCACTCCTTATATACTTCCAGGTTGCACTGTGATGACGTCATAGGCTGTCGCCGGCCAATGGAGTGGTTTGATTCTTGGCTTTCAGACATCGGTTCACATGTGACGTTCCCCAAAGCGTACTGAAATGCAGAGTTGAGTTCGAAATGAGTTTTCCTCATTTCAGGGTTAACATACTCAGAGTTTTCATTTAACGTCCTTTCTGAAATGGGGCCCCAGATCTTCAGTGGCATGTTCAGTAGATTTAAGTCTTAATTTCCATATATCTTCTTCTGTAGTGTCATGATCAGTGTTTGCAGCTGTCAATGTCCAATGAAACAATATACATATTCAATTTTGATAAGTCATTGTTGATCCTCTGTTTAAACTTCCTCAAATGAAAATTGAGACAATATCAATAGCAAATCTGCTGCGTTTAAGATCTACAATTGTCCTCAAAATGCTATTTCCAAATCTTGCTTTGAAAAGTTGACCAGAGGCAGAATTCATAGTGAGGTTCCCATAAATTTTAACTTCTATTGCAGTAGATTTGAGGTGGGATTGACATTTTTGCACAAAGTATTCTTGTAGTGGATAGTGACGTTACCAATAAGGTGTTTTAATGGGCATATGCATGTTTATTTTTGCGCCAATTATATCACAGTATTCAGTGACTGAAGTTGTTAAAGGAACAAAGAATGCAGTGCCTTGAGATGACGTTAGTGACTTAAATGTCTCTGTGTCAGTTGGTGTTTCATGGACAACAAAAGGAGAGGTTTCTGTACTTGTGTAGATGTGTGGTGATGTATTTATTTCCAGTAAAGTTTGATCAAACTCCAGATCTTCAATGTCTTGTGTAGTGTCTCTACCAGTTTCAGTATGTGTTCCATATAGTGTCATGATCAGTGATTGCAGTTGTGTCGGTGTCTAAATGAATTTACGTCTTCAATTATGATGACAGTAATTGTGTATTGTAACTGTCATTTGAGGTAGTTTAAGCAGAACATCAACATCATCATAAGATCTGCTGTGTTTTACATCAACAAGTGTCCTGACAATGCTATCGCCTATGTTTGCTTTAAAAATTTTGTTAGTGGTGGATTTCAGTGTCAGATTTCCATAAGTTTTAACTTCTATTGCATTTGAGCTCTGGATTAGTGACCTGTTACTAATATGAAGTTATAATGGGCATCTGTAAGTGATTCAAGACTGTGAAATAATTGGTGCAAAAATAACAGTGATGGAAGGTGTTCAAGGTGTTTAATGCCAATCAATTTTTAAATGCATTTTTTTTCTACATGCAATGATTGAATATTAATTTAGTACACTGTTCAAACTCAGATCTGGCAAGTGTTTTTTTTTCTTTTCTTCTTTTTCTCCTTCATGTAACTAAATGTTGGTTATTGGGTACACTGTTCAAACTAGGGAAGGACGATTATGGCCTAAAATCAAAACTGCAAAGCACGGTAGCTCAAAATAATATACATCCAATCATCTAAAATCCCTTTAAAGTACAAACTGGGAAACCATAAAATAAATACAACTGACAAAGTTTAGTAAAGACGCAAGGCTCACCACTC
Source organism: Chanodichthys erythropterus (assembly GCF_024489055.1). Classification (NCBI taxonomy): domain Eukaryota; kingdom Metazoa; phylum Chordata; class Actinopteri; order Cypriniformes; family Xenocyprididae; genus Chanodichthys; species Chanodichthys erythropterus. The sequence goes on from NC_090223.1 coordinate 57,293,903, forward strand.
GCGTGCCATCATGGTTGAACCGGCGTTCACCTACATGTTGCTTTTATGCCACTGGACAGGGCGGAGTCACGTGGCTACACACGCGGTAATATGTTTTTAAGGGGGAAGTATTAACAGGATTAAAAAAAAAATAAAAATAACAACCTGGGTTAGAGGTCCTGAATTTCGTTTTGAGTTTTGATTACTTTTCAATTTTCCAGCCCTAGTTCAAACTCAGATCTGGCAAGGTTTTTTTCTTTCTTCTTTTTTTTTTCTTCATGTCAGTAAATGTCAATCGAGTACACTGTTCAAACTCAAATCTAGCAAGTTTGTTTTTCATGTGAGTAAATGTTCATTGAGTAGACTGTTCAAACCCAAATTTAGCAAGACTTTTAACAAGAATTTTGTTTTTGTGCTCCTAAACTACATATCCAGTTCAAAGCTGCAGGGGGTCTTAAACAAAAAAAACATGATCAGTTACAAATCTCAAGCCTGAACTACATAGCCGCAGAAAATTATCAGTATCTTCCCTTTCATATAATGACGAATTGTTGTTCATTGACTAGACTTTTTTTTTTTTTTTTTTTTTTGCATTACCCCTGAAGTACATAGCCAGTTCAAACCTGCAGAAAATGTCTGTCAATTTTGTTCTTCTGAAAACTACATTCAAAATTAAATGTTGCCTCTGTAATAGTTGTAAACTCTTAATAAAAATGGTTCTAAACAACAAGCGGAATCTTGGGACATGTGGTCTCCATCTCAACGGACGGTGCAAAAGAATAGGGATTGGAGTCGGGAAGAAATCGTGTTCATGGATGCGATTATTAACGTTACTGTAGTATGAAGCAGAGCAGGACCGAGTGTTAGAGGAGCTGAATGAGGCTGCTGGAGCGATTGCACAACACACGGCTCACGAGCAGCAGAACTTTTATTATGACACAGTCGCCGGCGCCGCTTCCACTTTTCTGGTCATGAGTATGAGGTAACAGCTCCGTTTATCATATTAGATACATTTGAGAGTGTTGAAAGTGTTATAACGTTACTCTGTGAGTTCGCTCGGTGGCTGCTGTGAGACACTGTTGCACACTGCAGTAAGATAGATCGATTTTAGAATATCATTAAATATTGGATGTCTTGTGTTGATAAATGGCATGCAATTAATTTTAAAGTCCCCCTGTAGTAAATTATTTTTTCCCCTTAAAACTCATCTTTGATCACCAAAATGACATATTTAAAAAAAAAATTCAAGTGAAAAAAATTTCTTTATACCTTAAAATAGTTCGAATGTAACTCTACACCCTAGTCTCATTTCTCGCTTGTGATGTACTTTTAAAAGGTAAGCAAATTATAAGATTTTATATTTTCAGTACATCTGAATCAAATTAACTTGTGTATTAAAGCATGCTCGCTCATATTGCTCACTAAATAAATAGTTTCAGGGGATGTTATCAGATAGTAGATTAGACAATAGATTAAAACAGCTTATGTATTGTAAAAACTATGCAGTTTTATCCATCGTTGTGTAATTAGAGAAAAAGGCTTCTAAACGGGGTTAAATATAACTTTGGGGCTTTTGGTGGGTAAAATGAGAATATTATTAAATGTACAGCCCAGTTGAAATACTACAGTAAATATATAGTGTTTTTGAACCATATACTGTAGCAAATTGTAGTTATAGTATTTACAACTCTTTGTTAATGAATATAGCATACTGCAATAGTACCCAGCCCCCCACATGTTCCAAATTCACCGAAAATAGTCTCAATCGTTTGTGCTGGTTTGTGCCGGTAAAAGTTTAGTTTATGCTGCTTTCGATTTTAAAATATTAGATTTTGAATTATAGGCGATGACGTCACTCAGACTTTTTTTTTTTTTTTTGTATTTTTGGTTTATGGGTTAAACAAATTAGTTTATGCTTTAAAATTCGTTTCAAATGTGTGGGTGGCCCCTAAAATACTCATTTTGGCTTTATGTGGTCTAAAACAACATTGAGGAAATTTTTATTTATTTGTATTTATTTTATTCTTAAATGGCCTAAGTAAAACCTAATGATGCAACATGTTTCACTCGTTATTACAAGCAGCTTTTTTGTTTTGTTTTTTATTCTTATAAATAATAACATAATTTGTGTTTCATTGGAAAAACCTAAAATATCAGAAAACAATGCAAGGGATTGCGCAGGCGCCTCCGCGAACAATAGAGGTATTGTTGTGCTCTGCACTATAGATGTAGGCTACATTGGCAAGAAATATATGAAACAACCAATTAGAAAAAAAATGAACTAATATGCAGAGCAGTAGCCTGCATCAGATGAACTTGCATGATGGGACATGCAAGACATAAGTTGAATGGCGTTTCAGGGCATCACTCATGCGAAACAAATATTAAAGAATAATAATTTTTTTTTACCCATGAATAAAATTACAAAAAATCTAGCTTTATTTTTCAGTTTTCAGGTTCTTTACACAAAACAAAAATCAAACTCTTATTCCTCTGTAATGTCATGTCATGTCTTGGTTTGGTTTTGTTTTATGTTCACGGTTTATGGTTTGTTTTCATTGTTATGCTTTATTTGTTTTGCCATGTCTTTTGTATCATGTGATTTCCATTGCCCTCATGTGTTCATGTCATGTGCTTCCCCTGTCTCATGTATCATGTTCGGATTGGTTATTGTCATGTGATCTCAATTCTGTCTTTCCATTGGTCCATTGTCTTTCATTGTTCACAGGTGTTCCTTGTTTGTCATTAGTCTCCCTGTATGAATAGCCCTCATGTTCCATTGTTATCTTGTCTAGCTTTGTTTTATGTAACCTGTTGTTTGGTGAGTGTTAGTGGTTCAAGTCAAGTCTTTGCACATTTCAATACAATCGAAGTTGTCCAAAGTGCTGTACATTAAAATGGAGGTACAATTGATAGAAAGGCACAATTAATATAAAGCATACAAAACATAAAACACATACACATCTAGGAATCAATCACTCATCAGAGAGCATCTTGTCCATGGAGGCGCCTGCGCAATCCCTTCCGTTGTTTTCTGATATTTTAGGTTTTTCCAATGAAACACAAATTATGTTATTATTTATAAAAACAAAAAACAAAACAAAAAAACTGCTTGTAATAACGAGTGAAACATGTTGCACCATTAGGTTTTAAGAATAAAATAAATAGAGACTATTTTGAGCGAATTTGGAGCATGTGGGGGGCTGAGTGACCTCAGAATGAACTATAAATATTCTTTTAATACCTAAAAAACCAAAGCAGCAAAAACAACATTTTTCACGGCACAAACGGAGCACAAACGATTGAGACTATTTTGCAGACGTTTTGCGTTGGGTGGGCGGTCTGTTCTGCTGTAACTCTATGGCGCAGCTGCTACTTCAAGGAACTATTGAGAGGCTCCACGAGCTGCCATTGCTGTAAAAAAACATTCCATTGAAGTCAATGGTTTCCCGACCGTTAAAAAAAGGACGTTGTATATTATATGAATATGGGTAATATGAATGGAATTCGGACGTACTACATCCGCCATGTTAATGCTGTCATGTATCATGCATCGTCACAACAGCGAGAAAATTTAAAGGGCCAGCTCTACTCCGCTTTCATCGGCAATGTTTTATTAATGCTTACTGCTTTCATCTGCGTTTTAATATCAATTCAATCTACAGCTCAAAAGAGGCATCGGTCAGCTGCTCGCAGATCATGCTTTCTTCAACAGCTTGTTAAATATTTGTCCAAGTATAATCACCTATTTAACTAGCAAATTTTACCTCAGAATAAAAATACATTGTGAACATCACGACAGAGGCTGATTTGGAGCAACGACATTAATCAACTAGATAAAAAAAGTTTGAGGACAAACTTTAAGTTGGCTTGAAAAAGCATAGCCAGAAAGTTTGAAGAAGTTTTAAAAGTTTGAAGTTTGAAAGTTTAAGTTTTATTAGATAGATAGATAGATTGGTAATTGTCACAGATGGATACTATGGAGTTTTTATAGAGTTATTAGCATGTTCTTAGCCCACTTTAGCACTTAGCTAATCACTATTAGCATGTAGCTATTCACTGCTAGCATGTTGAAGTCCAGATTGCTAGCATGAGTCAAAAGAGCCAACCGCCATGTCTCTACGATGTACTGATGCAGAGATATAGATTTTGCAAAACGGTTGCTAGGGTACTCTGTTTGGTTGCTAGGGAGTGGCTTGGCAGCTACCAGTGATGATACTCCAAAGGCTGCTTGACAATATAAACCAACCCCCATGTCTGGAAGATGTTCTGATGCAGAGATATAGATTTTGCAAATTGGTTGCTAGGGCACTCTGTTTGGTTGCTATGGTGTTGCTATGCGGTTGCTATGGTACTCGGGGTGGTTGCTAAGGTGTTGCTATGCGGTTGCTATGGTACTCGGGTGGTTGCTAGGGTGTTGCTATGCGGTTGCTAGGGTACTCGGGGTGGTTGCTAAGGTGTTGCTAGGGTACTCGGGGTGGTTGCTAAGGTGTTGCTATGCGGTTGCTAGGGTACTCGGGGTGGTTGCTAGGGTGTTGCTATGCGGTTGCTATAGTACTCGGGGTGGTTGCTAAGGTGTTGCTATGCGGTTGCTAGGGTACTCGGGTGGTTGCTAGGGTGTTGCTATGCGGTTGCTAGGGTACTTGGGGTGGTTGTTAGGGTGTTGCTAGGGTACTCGGGGTGGTTGCTAAGGTGTTGCTAGGGTACTCGGGGTGGTTGCTAAGGTGTTGCTATGCTGTTGCTAGGGTACTCGGGGTGGTTGCTAGGGTGTTGCTATGCGGTTGCTAGGGTACTCGGGGTGGTTGCTAGGGTGTTGCTATGCGGTTGCTATAGTACTCGGGGTGGTTGCTAAGGTGTTGCTATGCGGTTGCTAGGGTACTCGGGTGGTTGCTAGGGTGTTGCTATGCGGTTGCTAGGGTACTTGGGGTGGTTGTTAGGGTGTTGCTAGGGTACTCGGGGTGGTTGCTAAGGTGTTGCTATGCTGTTGCTAGGGTACTCGGGGTGGTTGCTATGGTGTTGCTAGGGTACTCGGGGCGGTTGCTAGGGTGTTGCTATGCGGTTGCTAGGGTACTCGGGGTGGTTGCCATGGTGTTGCTATGTGGTTGCTATTGTATCCAGGCTGGTTGCTAGGATGATGCCAGGGTGATTTGTGTGGTTGCTATGCAGTTGCCATGGTGTTCTGGGTGGTTGCTAGGTTGGTTTGGGTGGTTGCTATGAGAGTTGATCATAGATAGATAGATAGAGAGATAGATAGAGAGATAGATGAGAAGTGATAGATGAGAAGAGAGATAGATGAGAAGTGATAGATGAGAAGATAGATAGATAGATAGATTGATAGATGAGTGATAGATGAGAAGAAAGATAGATTGATAGATAGATGAGAAGGGATAGATAGATAGATAGATAGATAGATAGATTTAGTTTGATAGATAGATAGAGATAGATAGATTAAAAAGAGAAATAGATAGATAGATAGATAGATTTAGTTTGATAGATAGATAGATAGATAGATAGATAGATAGATTAGAAAGAGAAATAGATAGATGATAGATAGATAGATAGATAGATTAGAAAGAGAAATAGATAGATAGATAGATAGATAGATTTAGTTTGATAGATTTAGATTTAGATAGATAGATAGATTTAGTTTGATAGAGTTAGATTTACATAGATAGATTTAGTTTGATAGAGTTAGATTTAGATAGATAGATAGATAGATTTAGTTTGATAGAGTTAGATTTAGATAGATAGATAGATAGATAGAATGAGTTTGAATGAGTTTGAATGAGTTTAAATGGCTTGGAAATAGGAATGGCAGTTTAATTGAGTCTGTGTGTTTGAATTTGAATTTTGACAGTTGGACGGAATGTTCAGATCAGCCAAGGCAGTTCAATGAAAGTCAATGGGAGTTTTTTCCAGGTTTAATCAGCATTTTTAGGAAAACCGTAAGTCGGATCAGTCTGAAAAGATATAGCACACTAAGTCAGAACAGTCTGAAGGTCTAGTCCGAGTTTGGTGGTTGTAGCTTGAACAGTCTAGGAGGAGATGCATTTAGAAATTTAGTCTAAGAAGAATAATAACTAGATAAAAAAGTTTGAGGACAAACTTTAAGTTGGCTTGAAAAAGCATAGCCAGAAAGTTTGAAGAAGTTTTAAAAGTTTGAAGTTTGAAAGTTTAAGTTTTATTAGATAGATAGATTGGTAATTGTCACAGATGGATACTATGGAGTTTTTATAGAGTTATTAGCATGTTCTTAGCCCACTTTAGCACTTAGCTAATCACTATTAGCATGTAGCTATTCACTGCTAGCATGTTGAAGTCCAGATTGCTAGCATGAGTCAAAAGAGCCAACCGCCATGTCTCTACGATGTACTGATGCAGAGATATAGATTTTGCAAAACGGTTGCTAGGGTACTCTGTTTGGTTGCTAGGGAGTGGCTTGGCAGCTACCAGTGATGATACTCCAAAGGCTGCTTGACAATATAAACCAACCCCCATGTCTGGAAGATGTTCTGACGCAGAGATACAGATTTTGCAAAATGGTTACTAGGGTACTGTTTGGTTGCTAGGGAGTGACTTGGCAGCTACCAGTGATGATACTCCAAAGGCTGCTTGACAATATAAACCAACCCCCATGTCTGTACGACGTTCTGATGCAGAGATATAGATTTTGCAAATTGGTTGCTAGGGCACTCTGTTTGGTTGCTATGGTGTTGCTATGCAGTTGCTAGGGTACTCGGGGTGGTTGCTAAGGTGTTGCTATGCGGTTGCTAGGGTGTTGCTATGCGGTTGCTAGGGTACTCGGGGTGGTTGCTAAGGTGTTGCTATGCGGTTGCTATGGTACTCGGGGTGGTTGCTAAGGTGTTGCTATGCGGTTGCTATGGTACTCGGGTGGTTGTTAGGGTGTTGCTATGCGGTTGCTAGGGTACTCGGGGTGGTTGCTAAGGTGTTGCTAGGGTACTCGGGGTGGTTGCTAAGGTGTTGCTATGCGGTTGCTAGGGTACTCGGGGTGGTTGCTAGGGTGTTGCTATGCGGTTGCTATGGTACTCGGGGTGGTTGCTAAGGTGTTGCTATGCGGTTGCTAGGGTACTCGGGTGGTTGCTAGGGTGTTGCTATGCGGTTGCTAGGGTACTCTGGGTGGTTGTTAGGGTACTCGGGGTGGTCGCTAAGGTGTTGCTATGATGTTGCTAGGGTACTCGGGGTGGTTGCTAGGGTGTTGCTATGCGGTTGCTAGGGTACTCGGGGCGGTTGCTAGGGTGTTGCTATGCGGTTGCTAGGGTACTCGGGGTGGTTGCCATGGTGTTGCTATGTGGTTGCTATTGTATCCAGGCTGGTTGCTAGGATGATGCCAGGGTGATTTGTGTGGTTGCTATGCAGTTGCCATGGTGTTCTGGGTGGTTGCTAGGTTGGTTTGGGTGGTTGCTATGACAGGTGATCATAGATAGATAGATAGATAGATAGATAGATAGATAGAGAGATAGATGAGAAGTGATAGATGAGAAGAGAGATAGATGAGAAGTGATAGATGAGAAGAGAGATAGATGAGAAGTGATAGATGAGAAGATAGATAGATAGATAGATTGATAGATGAGAAGTGATAGATGAGAAGAAAGATAGATTGATAGATATATGAGAAGGGATAGATAGATATATAGATAGATAGATAGATAGATAGATAGATAGATAGATAGATTAGAAAGAGAAATAGATAGATATATAGAGAGATAGATGAGAAGTGATAGATGAGAAGAGAGATAGATGAGAAGTGATAGATGAGAAGAGAGATAGATGAGAAGAGAGATAGATGAAAAGTGATAGATGAGAAGAAAGATAGATAGATAGATAGATAGATAGATAGATAGATAGATAGATTTAGTTTGATAGATAGATAGAGATAGATAGATTAAAAAGAGAAATAGATAGATAGATAGATAGATAGATTTAGTTTGATAGATAGATAGATAGATAGATGGATAGATGGATAGATTAGAAAGAGAAATAGATAGATAGATAGATAGATAGATAGATAGATAGATAGATAGATAGATAGATAGATAGATAGATTAGAAAGAGAAATAGATAAATAGATAGATTAGAAAGAGAAATAGATAGATAGATAGATAGATAGATAGATAGATAGATAGATTTAGTTTGATAGATTTAGATTTAGATAGATAGATAGATTTAGTTTGATAGATAGATAGATAGATTTAGTTTGATAGAGTTAGATTTACATAGATAGATAGATTTAGTTTGATAGATAGATAGATGATAGATAGATAGATAGATAGATAGATAGATAGATAGATTTAGTTTGATAGAGTTAGATTTAGATAGATAGATTTAGTTTGATAGAGTTAGATTTAGATAGATAGATAGATAGATAGATAGATAGATAGATAGATAGATTTAGTTTGATAGAGTTAGATTTAGATAGATAGATAGATAGATAGAATGAGTTTGAATGAGTTTGAATGAGTTTAAATGGCTTGGAAATAGGAATGGCAGTTTAATTGAGTCTGTGTGTTTGAATTTGAATTTTGACAGTTGGACGGAATGTTCAGATCAGCCAAGGCAGTTCAATGAAAGTCAATGGGAGTTTTTTCCAGGTTTAATCAGCATTTTTAGGAAAACCGTAAGTTGGATCAGTCTGAAAAGATATAGCACACTAAGTCAGAACAGTCTGAAGGTCTAGTCCGAGTTTGGTGGTTGTAGCTTGAACAGTCTAGGAGGAGATGCATTTAGAAATTTAGTCTAAGAAGAATAATAATAACTAGAATGTACATTTCCTGAAGAAAATGTGAATGGTGCTTGCAGTGGCAAAATTCGGCACCGGTTGCTAGGGTGCTGTAATTGGTTGCTAGGGCGTGGCTATGAAGTTGCTGTGTCACTACTTATTGGCTGGCCGAGTCAAAAGAGCCCAGCCCCAAGTCTCTATGACCTTCTAAACCAAAGATATGATCTCACAGATTTGGCCCCCATGTTATGTCTATGGGAGATTTTTTAGCCGTTTTTTCGTACACTGTGCGAACATCGTACACCCGATCGCTTAGAAAAGTCATAGCACACCCCTCCTCAATAAGCCGGTCGATTTGACACCTCATTCGTGGGTCTACGACAAACGGTGCGGGACAAGTTACGCGCCAAAGTTTTGTTCAGGTGAATAGTAATTACAATACTAGAATGTACATTTCCTGAAGAAAATGTGAATGGTGCTTGCAGTGGCAAAATTCGGCACCGGTTGCTAGGGTGCTGTAATTGGTTGCTAGGACGTGGCTATGAAGTTGCTGTGTCACTACTTATTGGCTGGCCGAATCAAAAGAGCCCAGCCCCAAGTCTCTACGAACTTCTAAACTAAAGATATGATCTCACAGATTTGGCCCCCATGTTAAGTCTATGGGAGTTTTTTCAGCCGTTTTTTCGTACGCTCTGCGAACATCGTACACCCGATCACTTAGAAAAGTCATAGCACACCTCTCCTCAATAAGCCGGTCGATTTGACACCTCATTCATGGGTCTACGACAAACGGTGCGGGACGAGTTATGCGCCAAAGTTTTGTTCAGGTGAATAGTAATTACAATACTAGAATGTACATTTCCTGAAGAAAATGTGAATGGTGCTTGCAGTGGCAAAATTCGGCACCGGTTGCTAGGGTGCTGTAATTGGTTGCTAGGGCGTGGCTATGAAGTTGCTGTGCCACTACTTATTGGCTGGCCGAATCAAAAGAGCCCAGCCCCAAGTCTCTATCACCTTCTGATCCAAAGATATGATCTCACGGATTTTGACCCAATGTTAAGTCTATGGGAGATTTTTCAGCCATTTTTTTCGTACGCTGTGCGAACATCGTACACCCGATCGCTTAGAAAAGTCATAGCACACCTCTCCTCAATAAGCCGGTCGATTTGACACCTCATTCGTGGGTCTACGACAAACGGTGCGGGACGAGTTACGCGCCAAAGTTTTGTTCAGGTGAATAGTAATTACAATACTAGAATGTACATTTCCTGAAGAAAATGTGAATGGTGCTTGCAGTGGCAAAATTCGGCACCGGTTGCTAGGGTGCTGTAATTGGTTGCTAGGGCGTGGCCATAAAGTCATTACTTATTGGCGGCTTGATAGGCCGAGCCAAAAGAGCCCAGCCCCAAGTGTCTATGACCATCTAAACCAAAGATATGATCTCACAGATTTGGCCCCCATGTTAAGTCTATGGGAGTTTTTTCAGCCGTTTTTTCGTACGCTGTGCGAACATCGTACACCCGATCGCTTAGAAAAGTCATAGCACACCTCTCCTCAATAAGCCGGTCGATTTGACACCTCATTCGTGGGTCTACGACAAAAACTGCGGGACGAGTTACGCGCCAAAGTTTTGTTCAGGTGAATAGTAATTACAATACTAGAATGTACATTTCCTGAAGAAAATGTGAATGGTGCTTGCAGTGGCAAAATTCGGCACCGGTTGCTAGGGTGCTGTAATTGGTTGCTAGGAAGTGGCTATGAAGATGCTGTGTCAATACTTATTGGCAGGCTGAATCAAAAGAGCCCAGCCCCAAGTCTCTATGACCTTCTAAACCAAAGATATGATCTCACAGATTTGGCCCCCATGTTAAGTCTATGGGAGTTTTTTCAGCCGTTTTTTCGTACACTGTGCGAACATCGTACACCCGATCGCTTAGAAAAGTCATAGCACACCTCTCCTCAATAAGCCGGTCGATTTGACACCTCATTCGTGGGTCTACGACAAACGTTGCGGGACGAGTTACGCGCCAAAGTTTTGTTCAGGTGAATAGTAATTACAATACTAGAATGTACATTTCCTGAAGAAAATGTGAATGGTGCTTGCAGTGGCAAAACTCGGCACTCTTGATTAGCATGATGCTAACATAATTACCGTCCTGCTAGGATGTTTTTATCAAGATGCTAACATGATTAGCATGTTGCTAGCATTATGCTAACACCCTTAGCATGCTGCTAGCATGTTTTTAGAAAGATGCTAATCATGTTAGCATTATGCTAGCAACATGCTAACATGATTAGCATTTGTTGCTAGCATAATGCTAACACCCTTAGCATGCTGCTAGCATGTTTTTAGAAAGATGCTAATCATGTTAGCATAATGCTAGCAACATGCTAACATGATTAGCATAATGCTAGCATGATGCTAGCATGATTACCATGTTGCTAGCATGTTTTTAACAAGATGCTAACATAATTAGCATGTTTGCTAGCATGATGCTAACATGATTAGCATGCTACTAGCATGATGCTAACACAATTAGCATGTTACCAGCATGATGTAACACATTTTTACTAGTTTGTGTCATGTTTAAACCCTAAGCTAATCACTATTAGCATGTAGCTATTCACTGCTAGCATGTGTAGCATGTTGGAAGTTCAGTTTGCTAGCATGAGTCAAAAGAGCCAACCGCCATGTCTCTATGATGCTCTGATGCAGAGATATAGATCTTGCTAAACGGTTGCTAGGGTACTCTGTTTGGTTGCTAAGGAGTGGCTTGGCAGCTACCAATGATGATACTCCAAAGGCTGCTTGACAATATAAACCAACCCCCATGTCTTTATGATGTTCTGATGCAGAGATATAGATCTTGCAAAACGGTTGCTAGGGTACTCTGTTTGGTTGCTAGGGAGTGGCTTGGCAGCTGCTAGTAATGATAAACCAAAGGCTGCTTGCCAGTATAAATGATATAAACCAACCCCCATGCCTCTATGATATTCAGATTTGAAGATATCTGCCTATGCTTTGGGTTGCTAGGGTGCTTTAAATGGTTGCTAAGGCGTAGCTATGATGTCTTTAAGGTGATTTGTGATTGGCGGTTTGCTGCCTCCAGTCAAATGAGCCCACCCTCTTGTTTGTACGACACTTCTATCCAAAGATATTCATTTGACCTTTTTCAATGGAAGTCAATGGAACTTGTTGCTATGGTGCTCTATATGGTTGCTAGGGCGTGGCTTGATAGCTTCACAATGATCCTGAGAGACTGATTGGTTGCCTGAGTAAAATGGGCCCACCCCCTTGTCTCTATGACATTGTGATCCAGAGTTATGTTCAATACAAAATCCCTATGTAATTTCCCATAGTAGGAAAAACACAGTACTTCCTGGTTCATGGGCACGGCTTCACCATAGTATGTCTATGGGGCAACTTTGGGCAGCTCTTGCGCCCCAGGGGTACAACTTACACCCCATTTTGAGGTATGGTCTGAGAGAGCCTATCAGGCTCTTCAAACGTGGTAACCCACATGTTTCTATGAAATTCTCGTTAGGAGCTATTACTCATCAAAGTTTGTCCCAATGCAAAGTCTATGGGATTTTTTTCGCTACTTTTTCGCCCGCCGGACGAACATCGTACACCCGATCGCTTATAAAAGTCATAGCACACCTGTCCTCAATGAGCCGGTCGATTTGACACCTCATTCATGGGTCTATGACAAAAACTGCGGGAGGAGTAGCGCGCAGAAATTGTGTCCAGAAGAAGAAGAAGAAGAACTAGAATGTACATTTCCTGAAGAAAATGTGAATGGTGCTTGCAGTGGCAAAACACCTGACTCGGTTGCTAGGGTGCTGTAATTGGTTGCTAGGGCGTGGCTATGAAGTTGCTGTGTCACTACTTATTGGCTGGCCGAATCAAAAGAGCCCAGCCCCAAGTCTCTACGACCTTCTAAACCAAAGATATGATCTCACAGATTTGGCCCCCATGTTGTCTATGGGAGTTTTTTCAGCCGTTTTTTCGTACGCTGTGCGAACATCGTACACCCGATCGCTTAGAAAAGTCATAGCACACCTATCCTTAATAAGCCGGTCGATTTGACACCTCATTCGTGGGTCTACGACAAACGGTGCGGGACGAGTTACGCGCCAAAGTTTTGTTCAGGTGAATAGTAATTACAATACTAGAATGTACATTTCCTGAAGAAAATGTGAATGGTGCTTGCAGTGGCAAAATTCAGAACCCGGTTGCTAGGGTGCTGTAATCGGTTACTAGGGCATGGCTATAAAGTCACTAGTTATTGGTTGCTTGATAGGCCGAGTCAAAAGAGCCCAGCCCCAAGTCTCTATGACCTTCTAAACCAAAGATATGATCTTACAGATTTGGCCCCCATGTTAAGTCTATGGGAGTTTTTTCAGCCGTTTTTTCGTACGCTGTGCGAACATCGTACACCCGATCGCTTAGAAAAGTCATAGCACACCTCTCCTCAATAAGCCGGTCGATTTGACACCTCATAAGTGGGTCTACAACAAACGGTGCGGGACGAGTTACGCGCCAAAGTTTTGTTCAGGTGAATAGTAATTACAATACTAGAATGTACATTTCCTGAAGAAAATGTGAATGGTGCTTGCAGTGGCAAAATTCACCATTCGGTTGCTAGGATGCTGTAATTGGTTGCTAGGGCGTGGCCATGAAGTCACTACTTATTGGCGGCGTGATAGGCCGAGTCAAAAGAGCCCAGCCCCAAGTCTCTATGACCTTCTAAACCAAAGATATGATCTCACAGATTTGGCCCCCATGTTAAGTCTATGGGAGTTTTTTCAGCCGTTATTTCGTACGCTGTGCGAACATCGTACACCCGATTGCTTAGAAAAGTCATAGCACACCTCTCCTCAATAAGCCGGTCGATTTGACACCTCATTCGTGGGTCTACGACAAACGGTGCGGGACGAGTTACGCGCCGAAGTTTTGTCTAGGTGAATAGTAATTACAATACTAGAATGTACATTTCCTGAAGAAAATGTGAATGGTGCTTGCAGTGGCAAAACTCGGCACTCTTGATTAGCATGATGCTAACATAATTACCGTCCTGCTAGGATGTTTTTAACAAAATGCTAACATGATTAGCATGTTGCTAGCATGATGCTAACACCCTAAGCATGCTGCTAGCATGTTTTAAACAAAATGCTAGTCATGTTAGCATAATGCTAGCAAAATGCTAACATGATTAGCATAATACTAGCATGATGCTAGCATGATTACCATGTTGCTAAGCATTATTTTAACAAGATGCTAATCATCTTAGCATAATTTTAACAAAATGCTAACATGATTAGCATGTTGCTAGCATGATGCTAACACCCTTAGCATGCTGTTAGCATGTTTTAAACAAGAGGCTCATCCTGTTAGCATAATGCTTAGCAAACATGCTAACATGATTAGCATAATGCTAGCATGATGCTAGCATGATTACCATGTTGCTAGCATGATTTTAACAAGATGCTAATCATGTTAGCATAATGCTAGCAACATGCTAACATCATTAGCATAATGCTAGCATGATGCTAGCATGATTACCATGTTGTTAGCATGTATTTAACAAGATGCTAACATGATTAGCATGTTTGCTAACATGATGCTAACATGATTATCATGCTACTAGCATCATGCTAACACAATTAACATGCCACTAGCATTATTCTAACACATTTTTACTAGTTTGTGTCATGTTTAAACCTTAAGCTAATCACTATTAGCATGTAGCTATTCACTGCTAGCATGTGTAGCATGGTGGAAGTCCAGTTTGCTAGCATGAGTCAAAAGAGCCAACCGCCATGTCTCTATAATGTTCTGATGCAGAAATATAGGTGTTTCAAAACGGTTGCTAGGGTACTCTGTTTGGTTGCTAGGGAGTGGCTTGGCAGCTGCCAATGATGATACTCCAAAGGCTGCTTGACAATATAAACCAACCCCCATGTCTGTACGATGTTCTGACGCAGAGATATAGATCTTGCAAAATGGTTGCTAGGGTACTCTGTTTGGTTGCTAAGGAGTGGCTTGGCAGCTACCAATGATGATACACCAAAGGCTGCTTGCCAGTATGAATGATATAAACCAACCCCCATGCCTCTATGATATTCAGATTTGAAGATATCTGCCTATGCTTTGGGTTGCTAGGGTGCTCTATATGGTTGCTAAGGCGTGGCTATGATGTCTTTAAGGTGATTTGTGATTGGCGGTTTGCTGCCTCGAGTCAAATGAGCCCACCCTCATGTTTCTATGACACTCCTATCCAAAGATATTCCTTTGATCTTTTTCAATGGAAGTCTATGGAACTTGTTGCTATGGTTCTCTATATGGTTGCTAGGGCGTGGCTTGATAGCTTTACAATGATCCTGAGAGACTGATTGGTTGCCTGAGTAAAATGAGCCCACCCCCTTGTCTCTATGACATTGTGATCCAGAGTTATGTTCAATACAAAATCCCTATGTAATTTCCCATAGTAGGAAAAACACAGTACTTCCTGGTTCATGGGCACGGCTTCACCATAGTATGTCTATGGGGCAACTTTGGGCAGCTCTTGCGCCCCAGGGGTACAACTTACACCCCATTTTGAGGTATGGTCTGAGAGAGCCTATCAGGCTCTTCAAACGTGGTAACCCACATGTTTCTATGAAATTCTCGTTAGGAGCTATTACTCATCAAAGTTTGTCCCAATGCAAAGTCTATGGGATTTTTTTCGCTACTTTTTCGCCCGCCGGACGAACATCGTACACCCGATCGCTTATAAAAGTCATAGCACACCTGTCCTCAATGAGCCGGTCGATTTGACACCTCATTCATGGGTCTATGACAAAAACTGCGGGAGGAGTAGCGCGCAGAAATTGTGTCCAGAAGAAGAAGAAGAAGAATAATAAGTATGCAGAAGAATAAGAATGGAGCTTTGCCTTTGGCAAGCACCATTAATAATAAGTATGCAGAAGAATAAGAATGGAGCTTTGCCTTTGGCAAGCACCATTAATAAGCTTAAGTACAATATCAGTAAGTTGGCTTTTTCAAGCCAACTTAATAAGCTTAAGACGTAGATCAGTAAGTTGGCTTTTTCAAGCCAACTTAATAAACAAACTTTGAACTTTAACAATACATTATAAATAATGTCTAGATAGACAGAGAGGGAGAGAAAATCATAGCCTAAATATTATACAGTACATAAATAAATACAGTGATGATGATGATAATAATAATAATAATATATATATATATATATATATATATATATATTCTAAAAAAAACTATTTGCAAACTGAGCACTACTACTGCTGCCTGAATGTTGCTGTCTAATCTCATTAAACTGCTTAACAACGAACGTCTCCATTAAATAAAACAGTGTTAACAAGCTGATGTAACTCGATCTGTTCATTAGCTTGATGTGCTGTCAGTAATAGTGATTAAACATCTTTTAACAGCCGACTCTCAAAATCTTCTCATCGATTTACATTGTTTAAACTTTCAATAAGTCAGCTGTTTACTTACATTATGTTAAACAAGTGCAATTTAACCACAATAAACGTTTTTCTTGAAAAGAGCCGCCATTTTCGAATATGAAGAAACCTCTCCTGTATCCATCGTATGCCTGCTACAGAATTCGGGCGGAAGCAGTAGGTCACCCGGATACTTCTTGCCTACATACTACTCGCCTCTCATACTGTTTTTCGCATACTATATAGTAGGGAAGTATGCGATTTCGCACGCAGACTCTCTCTCTATGGCTCTGCTGAAGTGTGCGCGAATCACGTGACAATCAAGCGTTTTGAACTTCCGTTGTTACAACTCTCTCTCTCTATGGCTCTGAATATAGGCTACTGTTGCTGTAGTGATGCCTGACGAGCAATTTGTTGTTTGTGCCTTGTAAATGCACATCCTTGAATGAGCACGGATATTTATTTGAACTCATCAGGTAGGCTAATATCTATGGTTTGATCCATTCCAGAGGCGGCCAAACTCAGAATTTATAATGGACTGAATAGCTCTCTCAGAACTTGATGTGCGATTCAACACTGACTGACATATGCACATGAATCACGGTCACACGCACACGGTAAGAGCAATATTGTTTTAACTATGTTTTAAAATATTTAAAAGGACAAAAACATGGACTTTATAGGCTTTACTTCAATCCAAATTAAACCCTGCGGCTCGTGACGGCACATTGATGTCCTAAGACACGAAACGATCGGTTTGTGCGATAAACCGAACAGTATTTATATAATTTTTTACCTCTAATACACCACTATGTCCAACTTCGTTCAGCTTCCGGCTAGTGAGGTCGGATCATGCTCTGACAACGGAAGTGATGTCTCGCGCTTATTGAAGTATATGGGCGAGACATCACTTCCGTCACCAGAACGCGTTTTTTGACCTCACTAACAGGAAGCTGAACGAAGTTGGACATAGTGGTGTATTAGAGGTAAAAATTATATAAATATTGTTCGGTTTCTCACACAAACCGATCGTTTCGTGTCTTAGGACATTAATGTGTCGTCACGAGCCGCAGGTTTTGATTTTGATTTGTCTAAGCAAGTTTTATTTACTGTTATAGTTGAAGTTCCCATCTACTGCTATTATTTGACTGACAGACGGCAGAGGTTGCAGTTAAAAATCATAATTTGAGTTCAACTGAAGAAAAAAAGTCACCTAAATCTTGGATGCACTGGGGGTAAGCAGATAAACATCAAATTTTCATTTTTGGGTGAACTATCCCTTTAATGTTACACACACCGTTCCTGTACTTAATTTCAGACAGAGTCAGACAGCTGCCTTCTAACAATCAGTATCCTTAGTATCCCAAACGCTTTGAATAACTCTGAATGTCAGCAAAGATAGGCTTATAGTTCATCATAACATCGTAATAGACTCACTATATTGATAAATCTACAAAAATTTTCATATCAACAGAAAATAGGGATAACCTGGCTTCTCTCGAGACTTTCCTGCTTCAGAGCGGTCATAAGCCCTATTCGGACCCGCGGGCCGGGTCGGGACGATATTTCCCGCCACCGTCCTCGGGCCGGGTCGGGTCGGGCCCTTGATAAAGCATGTCACATGTCATGCGCAGCGTCTCGTCCACTCGCAGTCTCGCACGCGTGACGCATCACACCTGCTGAGCGTGTTGTACTATTCAGTAGCTTAAAACCTCGTTTAAAGCCTCGTTTATACTACACGCGTGCGGCGCGTTACAGCTGCGACGCGGCTACCGGAGCTGATACGCGGCCACTCTAGTCAATGCTCGTGTTTACACCAGCCGCGCCGCGGTGCGTTTGAGAAGCGTCCCAGAAGCGGCTCACCGCGCCGCTTCGCTAAAGATATTTTTGACGGACGCCGCGTCCAAGACGTGCAGCTGAAATACAAAATAAAGTCAAAATAATCACCCTGAGTAAACTCCCGCTCATATTTCACATTAATACGATGCCAGAAACTGACGAAAAGAGATTCGAACTTGAAATTTCTTGGTTTTTGTTGTGTGTTAACTTCATCTGTATGGCTACAGCAAAATAACGTATGGCATAGCAATAAACACAATCAAACCGGACAAAATATAACCATTTAGCCATTAAAAACATGAAAAAATTAACGAAAACAGTGTTTGCCAGGCAAATCTAGTGGTCTCGCGAATCCAGCCGCTTCGCTTCTGAAATGCTTCTGGTGTGAGTTGACACCCCTCAGAAGACGGAACAAAACCTTGTCGGAGCCATACGAACAGTGTAAACGAGGCTTACATGGAGCTTGATGAAAAATTAAAACAGGAGAAAAGCTAGTCTGGAGGAAAATCGGAGGTATGGAAACCTTTTAAACTAGTTTTAATAAACAAACAATGCAGTTTACATGCTTCTTCCTTGTCGTATTATTCATTAAGATACTAATTAATAAATGCACGCACAATTATGAACTTGGTAAATGTTACAGATATGTTTACTATGCACAAACAAATGCTTTTCAACTTACATGTGCAAAATTCAGAATTAAATGAATGTGCTGCAATTTGTACAAAAAGAGAGTCTAGCTATAGCCTACGTGTTTTAGCCATTAAATAAGCACATTTAGTTTCAAGTTTGTTAAGTTTTGTTTTGAAGAAATATTTTCTTTAAAGTGAATTTCGTTTAGTATTAATTGTATCTTAATTTTAATACATTTTTCATCATCCAATTACCTGGATTTAATACATAAAAAGCAATATAGCAGACAATATAATATTGATATGGAGGCGCCGGCGCGCCACGGACACACTTACACCATTTGAAACTCGTAACACACGCTGTCACCGAATTTACAAATGCACATCTTGCTTGTTGCTCACACACATATTATGTTAAAATAACAATAGGTTGAAGTAACATTATTAATAATAATTAATCTTTAAGAATATTTGATTGAATGTTGAATATTGAGCTTGTTCAATTTAATAAAATTAAAACTTTATTATAATTAAAATAATTTAATATTTAATATTGAGGGGCCAATTTTTGCTCATTTATTAATAGTATTTATATAATTTATATAACTGCGCAGCTCCCCCCTGTAGCTTAAATGATCTAGCACAGCAGCACCTGCGTTAAAAAAAAATAAAAAAATAAAAAATCTGGCGCCGCCCCTGGTAACGGCCCACATATTAAAAATGGTCGGGTTTAAATCGGGCTCGGGCTCATAATTACAGTGGACGTGTCGGGCCGGGCCGGGCTCGGACACAACGGGCTCGGGTAGGGTCGGGCTTGATTTGTTGGGCCCGATCTAAGCTCTACCTCCATTGTTGTTTACTATATCGTTTTCTTCTTCGCGCGAGAATGACGTCGATCACTATTTTCTGGCTACACCACGCCTATACGCCAAGGGTACTGTTTGCGGTGGAAACGCAAGCCTGATCAAGGTGTACCGCTCCGAACCGTAGGCTATCGAACTGTACCGAACCGAACCGTACCGCTCAGTGGAAACGACCCAGCTAACACACGACGTAACAGTTACGTAATGTATTCGTACTTTTTGGTAATGTCATGACTTACTAACTGACAACGTAACTACGACGTCGCATGCCAGTAATTTCATTACCTTCAGATTACCATCTCACAACGTCGTCAGTACGTTCTCCTAACGTTATAAGATTACCCAGAACGTTCCAGATACGTCCTCTATTCGTAATATATTGGTAATTCCATGACTTACTAGTAACGTAACTACAACGTTGTATGCCCATAATAATATTACCATCAAATTACCATATCACAACGTCGTCAGTACGTTCTCCAAACGTTACAAGATTACCAAGGACGTTCCAGTTACGTCCTCTATTCGTAATATAATGGTCATTCCATGACTTACTGGCAACGTAGCAGCAACGTCATGTGCTCGTAATTTCATTACCATCATTTACACATTCTTTATATGTTATTATTACCAGAATTTGCAATATAAAACGTGTAATTAAATGTCAGACACAAGACTGAAATGTCCCCTTAAGAAAAAAAATGTTTCTTTTCACCAAATCAGAGTATGGATGACTGGTTTTTATATATAGTGACGTGACATACAGCGCGCGCCTCCACAAATGTAGTGCGCGCGTGCCCACAGTATGTTGATAAGAGTGTAAAGTTAATTTTTCTGAGAGAAGAATTTATTTTTCCGAGGTGACAACGATTAAATGGCTTTTATAAAAATGTATAAAGTTAACTTTGGAAAGACGCAAAACCTTTTTTTATTGTTATGTTTACGTTAGTGCAGGTGGCCGTTAGAGTTGCCATGGCAATCGGGAAAACATTCAAGCTGCTGGAGAGGACAGCGTCTACGTTTCTCCGTGTTTCTCGTCAGTTTTATAGCAATAAAGTTCAACAACTGCGTCAGATTGGTTAAGTAACATTACCCACAGTCTACTTTAAGTACTTTTGTTAATATTTTTACCTCTGTGATTATATGGTATCTTTCTTTGATCGTCTGGAATATATGTTAGCAAAATGTTATGCTAGCATAGCATAATATGTTTTAATAATACTGCGTTTAAACGTCTTGAATGCTTTATTTTATGTTTCGCTGTAGGCTATATGTTTTTATTTATAGTTTGGGTGTATTTTATTATTTTTATTTGGAGTTTTGTTCATGTTCTGTGTGTTTTTCAAAATAAATGAATTGAATTCATTTCGAGTCTGCATTCATCGTTCACAGCTGTTGGAATAGCCTTTACATTAGTTTGGGCAAATGAGGACATAAATTAGGTTAAACTACTGCATGTCCGCCCATAGAAAAATAAATAAATATAAGAATTACCAACTGATGACCAACACACAACTATTGATACACAACGTCGCAGTTACTAACTGGCAACGTCACAAAGTTACGTTGTGGCGACGTATAGGCACCTTTCACTTTTCCGGTTG
Source organism: Chanodichthys erythropterus (assembly GCF_024489055.1). Lineage (NCBI taxonomy): Eukaryota > Metazoa > Chordata > Actinopteri > Cypriniformes > Xenocyprididae > Chanodichthys > Chanodichthys erythropterus. The sequence goes on from NC_090223.1 coordinate 57,315,027, forward strand.
CCACGACGTAACTAGTTACGTCGCCACAACGAAAGTTTGGTCACCAAATTGCGTTGCAGTTACGTAACAGTCACGTATTTTGGTTAGCTGGGGAGGCATTAATATACAGTAACCGTTAGGTCTGGTCAAATGACTTATTAATTAAATTCTGATTGGAATATAACTTAGCTAAAGATAAAATTAGTTTTGTGCCTCTGACAAGTGCTTCGATCTTCTTTTTGCTCTGAATGGTATGTAAAATACTTGGTTTGCAACAGACTTCTCCCACCACCTACAACACACATTAATGTTTCTTCAAGTGCTTCCATGCTTGAAAAATGCACAGAAAACTACTTTTAAACAGGAAATGACGGGATTTTACCGTACATATTTACAGCGGGTCTATTCGGACAGGATTAGTATTACCTGAGGTAATTTTTCCGGACCTTTTTACAGAAGGTAAAAGTCGCCGTAATCTTTAGTGACATTGTCCGTAATGATTACCGAGATTGATCATCGTTCTTGCTCAAATATTTTGAATGTGCTGTGATGCACACTTAACTTCGATATTATGGAAGACACTGCTGGATTCGGTGGTCTAACGGACCGTTGTCCAGTTTGAATAGTTCCAGCGATAATAGCTTACTGTACAACCACAGCTGCAGCAGCAGTATTAACATTAAGTGACATGGCATCTGACGCAATGGCACATCCGGTGGAACTTCCGGTCTTCATTGGCATGTGTCAGTGGCGCCACTGGCATTGTCGCGAAACACTGACACTGTCGCGGTCTCGCTGACCGTGTTGCCGTATGTTGTGACGCCTGCATGAGAGAGACAGATGAGTTTTATCTTAAAGTTTTATTTAGATACATTTAAAAAACGTTCTCAATTGAATCTCAAACATGTCAGGTTTGTGTCACTAATTGTTATATTTTGATACCGATGTTTTTGAGCACACAAACTGTCTGTAATCGAAAACACAAGGAATAAATGTATCATGGGTCTCTACGAATACCGCATTCGCATTAACAGTCGCGTTTATGAATAGTGCTACAAGCATGCTGGTAGGTGCCAGTATAAGTAGGTTAAAGTGTAAATTGGTCAGCACAAAATAAACCTTAAGAAAATTAACTATGGTTTTACTATGGTAAAACCTCAGGCACATGTCAAGTTTGTGCCAGTAGCACCTACCACTATCCACTGGCACGTCACAAGCTTTGCTGACAAATGCCACTATCCACTGACATATTGTGCCACATCCAGTAGCCTAGTGACACATGCTGCTGGCTGTCCATTATGTAGATGTGTGATAAGAACTTAATGTATTAATAAATGTCATTCTAGCATTAAGACATGGGATTTTTTTTTTTAAAATCTGTAAATTGTCATCCATTACGTAATGGCTTATGTTTAATATTATGGCCTGTTACATGTTTACTTTTGACAGTGTATTTAACTACATATTATACAGTCGTTTCAATAACTTAAAGTGGTACCACCCACATGTGTGCCACCACAAATTGACACCAGTCAGGCATTTCATTTAGTTTTAAATTAGGATGTGTAAACGCCAAACCATTGTGCACTTACCATTGTGAGAGGAATTATGAAAACTGCCACCAACCATTCAAGTGTACTGGGCCTTGACACTAGCTCTTATACTGCAGAGTAATGTAGGTGTAGATACTGCAGACACTGGATTTTACTATATGGCTACTAGCAGCAGCAAGTCAAATCTTTTTACAGAGCATTTGGGCATCTCTAAAAGGAATGCATGTTTACATTGTTAAATGCATTTCTCTTCATAATTCCATAAAATTATTTGTGAAATATTAAAAACATAGATGAGACTTGCCACAAATTAAAAATGGAGTTCTCCACAGTCAAGTCAATGATTAAAAATAATAATAATAATAATAATAATAATAATAATAATACCTTTTTCAGCAAGCAAAGAAAAGGCTCAAATATGCAAGTTAAAGCAATGGCTTTCCTCTTTTAATAAAAGTAGAACATCAATGCCAGAGGCCAGTAAAACTTCCACAAAAAAGTAAACCTTTTTCAGTAAGCAAAGAAATAAGGCTCAACATGCAAGTTAAAGCAATGGCTTTCCTCTTAATAGTCAGTAGAACTTCACAATGCCAGAGGCCAGTAAAACTTCCACTGCATAGCGGCAAAGTTTCTCCTGTCTCTGCACAACAAGTATGGTCACCTTAAAAAAAAGAAAAAGTTGGTTTTAACAACAACAACAACAACAACAACAACAACCAACAAACAACACAATTACCACATACCTCTGGAATCAAGACATCAAATATGTAGTCTAGGTTTTCTAGGTCTCCATCTGAATCCACTGCTGCCTTGATTTTCTCAGCCAGTTTTATAAACTATAAAATATGACAATATTAAATTTGATACATTCTTCTAGTAGAAGAAAATATGCCGCAAGTAAAATGTGAAACACTTAAGATGATTTCTCACATCACTTTCACTGAAATAGCACCGTTTTGGCTTCAAGTGCTGTTTGAATTTCAGCGAAGTCTGTGGATGCTTCCACAGGTAAAACCTGCACGATTTGACTTCTTCACTGTGAAAACCTTTGTGTAAGGCCTGTTGTAACAAAAGTTAACGTTACATATATTCATCAAATATTAATTGCAATTTGATAGAACTCACTTTTATGTCTTGATCTGAGATTATCTGTTCAATTCCATGTCTCAGAGCCATTCGAGTACTACAAAGAAATTATAAAATGTTTAACATCATGCCATGACAGAAAACAGGTTGTTTATTATGACAATGAGCTAGCAGCACCACAAAAGGCCATTAATGAGTGGTTAGCTAACAAAGTTCAGTAACATTATACTGATTATATTACATGAATTAAGTGTACTGTAGTGTAAACCTTTTTTATCCCAGTTTTTTTTGGCATGGTCCTAAACGTCTTAGTGAAAATAGAAATTTAATCCTGGGCATTATTCTTAATGACAATGCAATCTTTAAATATAAACTTACCCCTCAAAAGTGTATGGCTGTGTCAAATCACATCCACATTTAAAAGTGCCTTTTTTGGCCTCAGTTTCTTTCACTCCAGCACAATCTGTGTGTAGCCAGCCTGAACACACATCACACTGTACCCACAGGATCTTCACAATGCTGGGATACAATTGCCTGTAAATAAAATACACATGGTATAATAACTATTCACCTAAATGTAAAGTAGATTAAATTAAAAAAAAAAAAAAAAAAAAAAAAAAAAAAACACAAACCCTTCGCCCACTTTCTGAAAACAGCATACACGCAAGTCACCCGCCATGCACTCCATTGGTTTTTCAGGTTCTCTCATTGAATCCTACAATGAAAAATAATAAATGTTCTGTTCCTGTAAAATTACTAGTTAAAAATTTAAAAGTTAAGAATCTGTACATTAAAAGACAACTAACCTCTACAACGACATCTTTTACCAAGACTGACGCATGATATTCGCGTAGATATTGGGTTTGTGCCAGACCAATGGTCTCATTGTTCAACCTGAATCCTTTCAGCACCATCTCTGCCATCTATTCGAGGTGAAAAATACACTTTAGTGGTGTAAAAATCAAACCATAACATTCTACCACTTTTTCTTCAAGAAATAAACAATTAAATCTAGCTTTTAACAATTTATTGGTCTTACAGTGCATACAAACACCCCACAGTTGTTTGAATCACTCTTGGTCTGAAGCCACTGTGGTGGATAAGACACAGTCCAATCAGCAAGTGTCCACGTGCTACTGAAAGCATGACTGAAAGAGTAAAAAGACAAACATGTTTATAAGACCATAATTAGACACTGCTGATCTGTAATGAATAGTACTCAATTTATTCTGAAAAGTTATTACCCTGCCTTAATATTAGTGCGAAATACTGTATGCAACAGTTATGCATGACTGATACAAGGTTACTTTACAGTAGACAAATATTTTTGGCTGAATGGTCAATGTGCTTTATACAGTATTTATAGCACAGAAGTTAAAAGAGGGGAATAGATTACCTAAGTATTTCCATGTGTTGTTGTGGTATGTCTTTGTAGAGCCCCATCGAATCAAAGACCTGGATTTCATGACTTTGACCACAGAAAACCTTTGAAGATATTAAAAAAAAAAAGTACATGAAATACAGAAAAAAGCTAATGTTAAAAAAGGCATTTGTAGGATCTTATTTCAACTAACCCACAAAATGAAGTGGTACCCAACCTCAGGGTTCTCACTCTGACTGACACATCGAGGAAAAAGCACTGTGTCGCTGGCTTTCAGGTTCTTTTCAAAAAAAAAAAAAAAAAAAAAAAAAAAATAAGTGTCCATAATCCTTAAGACGCATATATAGATCACTTGTACTTGTTATACACATACATACATATAGAGATATAGATGGGTGTGTGTGTGTGTGTGTATATCAAAAAAAAAAAAAAAAAATGCATGTATACATGTGTAAAGTATACCTTCAAGCAAGATAAATGTCGAGGGGATATTTTTTTTTGCGTTATCCAGTCTCTCCACCAGCTAATAAATATAAATGTTGGAAGCATCACAACCTGTCAGAAAGTAAATATAGTTATTTCACCTAGCTCCTAGTTAAAAAAAAAAAAAAAAAAAAAAAAAAACACAACACATACTTACATTGGGTGATGTGGATGCAAGCTGCGCTACTCTAGTATTGATGGCCTATTACACAAAAACAATTTTTTTTTTTTTTTTTTAAACGCACTGATATTCCTATCATTATGGGGACATTCCATAGTTGTAATGATTTTTTTTTTTAATGTGATTTAAAAAAAAAAAAAAGTACATACATCATCAGTCAGCCATGGTTGCTGGGGAAGGATGTCTTGGGATTGAGATGAAATGGATTGTGCTGGAATGATTGTCTGTCCTTAAGCGTTGCTATACAGTTGTCAACTCGCACAAGGACTGAAGCATCATTTTGTACAGTGGAGTACAGTTCAGAAAGCTTGTCCAACAGGTGAAAAATGAAATGTAGTAACAGTTATGACAACTTTCCGACAATTTTGTAATTGGGGGAGAAAAAAAAAATCTGTGATAAATCTGACAATTTGCAAAGTTACCTTGTTTTCCTTCAAGACGGGGAAAAGGGATGTGCTAAAGTGTAGTCCTTTGCCTGAGATGGATTCCTTTTCCTTGACATTTCTTTGATGCAGTGGATTTTGCAGTCTAGAGTCAGTGTCTTTACCTGTAACAATTCACAGTGATTGGATAAAACTTATGCAAGGTTAAAAAATCATTTATAAATTAAGAAAAATAAAGATTTCTATCAGTCTCACATGTAGTGAAGAGACTCAGTCTGCCATCCAGGCCAACTTCAGCTGCCCCTTGTGTCTGTCTCAGCATTTTTTCCATGAATGATTTGTTCACTCTGCTGTTATGCAAATGAAAGACCAAACGAAGTGCAAACATATAATGAATATCTTTCAGTTGGCAAAGAAAGTACCGGGAGTTGGCAAGTTCCCGGTTGAGCTGCTCTGCCATGGAAGAGTTGATGAGACCAGTTAGCTCTGGAACAAGATCAAGGCTTCTCAGTTTCTCTTTTTCCTGTTTTTGGTTAAGCTGATGAAAGCGGTCATACAATGAAAATCTATCTGAAGTTCTTGTGATAGGATGAGATTTGTCAAGTGCTTCAGTGATATCGTTACTTTGACTCTGGACATGTCCACCTTCTATCATGGTTTTAACCCAGGGTAGACTAACAACAAGCTCCTTGGCGGAGGCCTTGGCCACATTTTCAGCTGTGGCCTCACACAGCCTGCCATCAAAAGGCCTGAAAAATGCCTGCCTAGTTCTATTGTTGGCATGTCGTGCAACACGTCCAGCAACATCTGAAATGTAGATTGTCGGTGGAGTTTTTATACTCAAAAGTGCGTCAACATGGTCCCTTGCTGACTCTTGCCACCAAAGAGGTGAACAAACATAAACAATGGCATGTGGGCAGCCAACATGGAGAACACCACCTAAAAGAGAAACAAGACAAAAACAACTTTGTAGCAAAGTGGCAAAAAGCTAAAACGTTTTGGTAACACTTTAAAATAAGGTTCATTAGTTAACTACATTAGTTAAAGAACTAATAATGAACCGCACTAGTTCAGCATTTATTAATCTTTGTTAGTGCATTAACTGTTAATAAGACTAATAGTATTAGTAAACTCTGTAATTAACTGTGAACTAACATGAACAAACTACTACTATTAACTAACGTTAATGAAGTGAATACAGTAATAAGTGTATTGCTCATGGTTAGCTCATGTTAGTTGTGTAAGTGTTATCAACATCTCTTTACAAACTCAGTTTATATAAAAAAAATAAAATAAAAAAAAATAAAAAACATCATAACTGCCATACCTCCAGTCTTCTGTAGTTTGATAAACATTTTGGGGTAAATGTCTTTGTATAGAAGTTGTTCCTCCAAGCGATTAATAATATCTGATGCAGAGCCAGCAGAAGATACTCCAAGCTGTACACATGCTGCCAGCAGCTCACTTTTGGAAGGCTTGAAAAAGATGAAAAAGTTTTTTTTTTTTTTTTTTTTTCTTCAAAATAAGGTTATAATTATTATTACTTGCACAATAATACCTTTTTTGATTCAAGCAATTTCAGCACTGTGTCCTCAACAGCATGCGAATCTACAGGTGGTGACTTGTCACTTAGATCCTCAAGGGCTTTTCAGATCGTCTCTGTTTTTGGCAATACTGATCCAGCTCTGCAGGAGGATCCAAGCCATGGAGCAAAAGATGAATAGGACAATTCACTGGAGAACGGGTTTCTCTCCTTTGTTTCTATAGGTGATGCAAGGAGAAAAGCCAAATTATCAATCTTAGAAATTCTGTAGTATTGAAATAAGACTCAAATCAGTGTTTTAGAGCAGTGGTTCTCAAACCTGTCCTAGGGACCCCCCACCACTGCACATTTTGCATGTCTCCCTCATCTCTAACACCCAATTCAACTCTTGCAGTCTCTACTAATTAGCTGATGACTTGAATCAGGTGTGTTAGATGAGGGTGACCTGCAAAATGTGCAGTGGTTGGGGGTCCCTAGGACAGGTTTGAGAACCACTGGTTTAGAGAATAGTTTTTACCATAACAGAAGCCAACACAAATTAGCTCTTTTTCTAATGTTGACCACCTTTCATTGACATCAACTCTAAGGTCGTTTTGTTGTACAGTGTCAGTACATGGTCTCTTCATGAGATTTACTAGGTGAAAAAAAGCCAAATCTGACAGTTACAAAAATAATAATTTGTTATTTAAATATAATTACACTATAACTTGCATAAATAGCTTACCAGGCAAATCGAAGGCTACTTTCCAGTTGCTGTCAGCAATTAAAATCGGTGGTTCATGGCCACAACGGATGCATGAAAAGTCATATGTATAATTGGTCATTGCCCAGAAATGGAAAACCGCTTTCCTTAGGGTGTTGTGGTGAATCGTAACTCCAAGGAGGTCCTCCATCATTGATAGAAATCGCCCAATGGCTGTGTTAGTCTTAAGAAAAAATAAAAAATTAAAATCATTTTGTTGTACAACAACAATCACAATGAACTTACCTTTAGGGCAGACGTCATCATTGCACAAAGACGGGTTGTTAAAAAAACTCTGTTGTTGAAATTATGAAATCCTGCAGTGTATTCTTGAAACCTGACTGGCGTCTTACAGACCAGGCAGTTCTTTACACACACAGTAACACCTTTATTAGAAGCAAAAAATGTATGTATATTTACTGTGGCATCATCATACATTTACAAATGTATGCATTTTTTTAAATTAATGTACAAACCTCTCTTCACTGAATGTATGTCGTAGACGGATGCATTCTTTGTAACAACCACTGGTTCTGCAAGACCTGGTGGGGTTGGCCCAGGGCAATAAGGGCACGTTTTCTCTGTGGGCTCAAACATTTTTGGAACCTCCATTGCCTGAGTCCTTAACTCCTGTGGCAAATTTTCTGGAATTCTTTTGTTTTGCCAGAGATAGTTTGTCATTGCAACCAGCTGGTGCTTCTGCAGTCCTTTTCCTACATCAACAAGTTCAAGCTCTTCATTTTCAGAGGGGTCACCTGACAAATCACTGTCTGCTCTGGAACACTCAAGTAGTAAATCTTCTCTTTCTTGGTAGAGCCACCACATTGCCATGTAGATGTGGAGGCATCTGTACTGTTTTTTTGTACTTTTACAAAGGCAATACCAGTGTCCTACCACTTTGTCAAATGACACTCTTGTCCGTCTAAAGAGGGACCATCTTTCCATCCTTCCTGTATATATAGAAAAATAAACAAATCTGCCAGAATATCCATGTTTCTCATAAAAAACTGGAAACACAGAACAGATTCCCTCAACTGATGCTTGATTGTGATTTTCGATGCACTCTGTCATTCTCTGGGTGGAAATCAATCCTTTTTCGTGCATCATCTTTAAGGATTCTTCTCTCAGAGGCTCAGGAGGAACATATGGTGGAGCAGAGGAAACTCGGAGCAAATGCTCACACTCCGCTCCAGGCTTTCCTCCAAGTTTAGCAAGAGTCATGAACTCCCGGCACTCTGGTACTTCACAGGCAATTACTTGAGAGGTGGTGCTTTTCTGCACATGTATTGGAACTCTTTGCCCTCTACTATTTTTTGCTGTGAAAAAGACACCTTGCTGTAAATCAACGCAGTACACTGGATCTGATGTCGCATGAAACTCCTTTTCATGTCTTCGAAGACTCCCAGCTGTAGTGAAAGAGGATGAGCAGTGGCAACAGAGAATACTCTGCTCACTGACAGGGGCACTTGTTGCATTTTCAGAATCTTTCTTTGGCTCACCTACAAATGAAATTACATTAACCGTTTCAGACTTAATGAGTTTAATTAGTGTAACATTAACTTTATGCACCAGGCTTAATTATTAGCTATGGTCCAGGTTATATACACATACTGTAGACCAACTCTAAATGCCCCCAGCCCTGCACATTTTGCATGTCTCCCCATTTCTGACACACCCATTTCAGGTATTGCAGTCTCTACTAATGAGTACATGAGTTGATTTAGGTGCGATAGATGAGGGAGACATACAAAATGTGTAGGGCTAGGGGTCCTCAAGGACAGGTTTGGGAACCACTGAGTTAAGTGTATTATGAAAAGTCTGAAAACATTGTGAGGTAGGCTTAAAATAAAACAAGAATGCAAATATAGATTTAACAAATGCATACTTTTCTTTGGCAGATCTTTGAATGGTGTTACAATGCAACCTGCAAAGCAAGTGTTTTAGACCGTAAGAACATTTCAACTTATGTTTGGCAATGGAATGATTAATAATCGTGTAATGGCAATTATCTCCTACCATGTTTCTGTAGATGGTCTTCAAATGCATTTCGCCTGTGCAAAATCCGGTCACACTTAAAGCAATGCCAGTGACTTCTTTTTAATTGCTCAATTTTGTCACAAAAGCAAGGTACTGTGAACAGATCTGAAGCACAATTGTGAATAGTGTATAATAAAAACAATTTAATGAAAGAAATGTTACAAAACTAACAATAGCTTACCAAAAACCCCATCTTTAAAGTGCACAGCATTTTTAAAATGCTTTTTTTGTAGGTGTTCTTCTGACCCAATCACAGCCTGTTTGCATAGCTGGCAGTTTTTTCCTTCATTGGCTTTAATTAAACTAATATGGTCTTTGAACGTTTGTGGGCCTAAGGGGATAAAATGCATGAATGGAACACTGTACCTTATATACAACTGCGCCAATTTATCCATCTCTTGTGCAAATCATACAATTACACAATTACAATTATTATACAATTACAATTCTTCACCAAAATGGTGGATTATACATTATACACTATATACACTATTTTATGATACTTTGAGACTACATTAAGGCACTAGGCCTACCGTCAACGATATCATCACTATATAGTAGGCAACCACCATTGCAAATTATTCATAAATGTAATAAGCAATGGACTTGCCATCATCATATTGACCTGGTTTCACAGACAGGGCTTATACTAAATTAAGATTTGGCATTTGTTCAATTAGACCATTTAGGTAGCATAAACGTAGGCTACTCTAGAAAAAGACATTATGTGCATCTTGAGACAAAACAATGGCAGTGACATTTTAAGATCTGTCAGTGCAAGTTGCCTTCAGTTAAAACAGCTCAAATATGCATTTTAGTCTAAGACTAAGCCTCGTCTTTGAAACCGGGGGTAAAGGCATTACATTTTCGGCATTGAACCTCGATGTTTAACACTACATATCCTCAGTACCGACGTAGTATGACAAAGTTTGACTTACCGTTCATGTTAGACCGAAAGTATTACTAATGTGTAGCGCATTTAGATCAATACCAGTTTCTGGTTAACGTGTTTTTGCTCTTGTCTAACTCTCAACGACAAACACCCCATCCATGAATCTTCCTTCCTAAGTTTTCGTTTATCCTGGACTGACTCAATATACACTTTAGCCTACTTAGACTGACACCTACCGGCGTGCTTTTGGCATCATGCAAAAGTTTGTCTACGTGACTGTTAATGCGGTATTCGTAGTGACCCATTATACCTTTCTTTCTTATTTTCAAGTATGGGCAGGCAGTTGTGTTCCAAAACAGACCTACTATAACAAATCAATGGCAGCATTGTTTCTCATTCAGAATTTTTCTAAGCACTTTTAAGTTCTCGAGTTAAATTCAGTATTTACTTGCATTCATTAATACTCACTGGTTTGTGCTTATCATAAAGACATTAGGATGCGAGTTGTTAATTTTGTGCATTTAACAATTTATTTATTTATTTATTTATTTTAAAGTAGCCTATAAAAAAAAAAGTGATCGATCATGTCAAAATATTCATTCAAATGCAAAACTTAAGTAATCAGTTAGGACTGGATACATAGGAGAAGCTAGATTAGATACTTGTATAGCCATACAGGCATTTAGCTAAACAATGGCATTACAAATGTAAAATATTTTTCTGGCCAAAATATTTGGCTCTTCGCATTGGAATCTATAAACCTTTACTCTTTTTAACCTTAAATGCTGCACTAATTGTAATCAACATAAATATGAGAAATATTGTAACGAATGTCCAACTGAAGGCGAATGTTGAGAACCCACGTGTCGTTTTATTTAACAAACGTGAAACAAATACAAAAACAAAGACTTGGCTTGATATGACTAAACTTGACATGACTTGAAACAAAAACATAAACTCACCAAACAGAGGTTCACAGGAAACAAAGCTAGAAAAAAAATATAACAATGAAACATGAGGGATATTTATATAAAGACTAATAACAAACAACGAACACCTGTGAACAATTAAGACAATGAACCAATGACAGAACAGAACTGAGAAACCACGACTAAATTGTAGCGTACAACTGTAGCGTATATTGTATACCCTATACTTGTAGAAAATTTATAAAAAATATAATGTAAACAAATTACTTTACGCAATACGTATTACCACAACAATTATGGAATTACCACAACAAATTTATTCAAGGACTTATGGTTCAAAAACACTATATTGTTTACTATAGTATTGTTGCCTCAAACCTGACGTTTGAAAAAAAAATTGACCGACTTTAATACGTTTAATTGGATAAATATATATATATATATATATATATATATATATATATATATATATATATATGTATATATATATATATATATATATATGTATATATAATTAATTTAGATAAAACTCATCTGTCTCTCTCATGCAGGCGTCACAACATACGGCGACACGGTCAGCGAGACCGCGACAATGTCAGTGGCGTCAGTGGCACATGCCACTATCCGCTGACACTATCCGCTGACACATGCCACTATCCACTGACACATGCCACTATCCGCTGACACTATCCGCTGACACATGCCACTATCCGCTGACACATGCCACTATCCACTGACACATGCCAGTGGCACATGCCAATGAAGACCGGAAGTGCCACCGGATGTGCCATTGCGTCAGATGCCATGTCACTTAATGTTAATACCCCCTCTCCACAGCTGGGCCATTCCACCGAATGGGTGCCATTTGCTTGTTGTAACTCTTCAAAATTAAACATTATTTTTCATCTTTTTTCAACACTGAATCTAATACTACACGTTTTTTAAGTTTTCAAAATGTGTATTGTTCAATCTCAGGCAACTTTATTTAATTTTTTACAAGGTTTCAACGCAGAAGATGGATGCATGTTTTCTCAGTCCTGTTACCAAAACTCACGTGCCATTTAAAAATCATGTTTAAAAGCATGTGAGTTAATTCCTTTGTATTCACCCCAAGAAAGTGTTTATTTTGAAGAAGTGGTTGATTATGTGTTCAAAAAAATGACATTTATGACAAAAAAATCACTTTATATTAAGGCAAGGTGTATTTTAATTAAAAAAGCAAAACAATTTTCTCCTTTAAAAGAAGACAAAAGCCTCAAGTTTATATGTTTTTAAATAATTTAATTTATTTAACAATTGTGTATATGATGGATCAGACAAAACTGATAAAAACAGTGGTTTAACTTTATTTTTCTAGAAAAATAAATACATTTAGTAACAGGACTGAATGTCCATGAATGAACGCTGGGTAACAGGACTGAGTGTCCATATGTGTGTGTATGTGTGTAAGAAAAAGAGTGTGTTCATGGCCGTGTGTGCATGTGTGTGAGTGAGATTTCTGTGTTGAAGGGATGTTCTATGTGCTAGTAGTACATTACAGTGAAGGAGGTGGAAAGAGAAAGAAGGAGAGCAAGGAAAAGAGAGAGGGGGGGAGAGGGAGGGAAGGAAAGACAAAAAAGGGGGAAAAAGATAGGGTTGCTGGTGTGTTTCACTCCTTTCCTTGCAGCATGCCATGGGTGTGTGTTTCTTGCACCTGCAAAGTATAGGTTCTCTCCATCTTCTACAAAAGATAAGAAAGAGAAAGACAAAAAGATGAAGTCATGTCGTGGTGGACTGGCTCCCTGCAATGTATGTTATTCATATTGTAAAAATAATCCTAAAAATCTACAATTTAAATAATTTCAACTGTAAAACTCATGATACAGGTGAATAGTATTATATCAGCTAATATTCACATTATTAAATAACAAAATAGAGGACTCTATTCACTCCTGTTACTCTTAACTCAGTCCTGTTATTTTTCATGTGAGTAACAGGACTGAAAGTAACAGGATTGAGTTTTTAAGCAAAAATGATAAAATACATGACATATGGACACATGGCGTACATGCTAATATAATGAGGACACTAAGCAAATACTAGTGACTTATCTAAAGTTAATATTTTTAAAATAAACAAATAACATCTAAGAAATAATTTAGGTAACAGGACAGTACGTTGAGATTGACCTTCTCAGTCATAGTTACAATTTCATCAAATATACAGAAATTAAAATGAGAGAACTTACTTTTGGTCTTCTTATGGCCTGCGTAAGATCCAGATGTCTTGTGGAATGTTCCAAGTTTTTCAGAGGGGGAAATGTGTGAGGGTAACAGGACTGAGTGAAAACCTGGGGACACGACTAAAATGTGTATTTTATATAACATATTATGGATTTCTCTAGAAATTTATTTTTGTTTAGCATAGATGGTATATGGAGTAACACAACAATGCAAAAATAATAAGATTTCTGCAAGATTTTAATGATTATATTTCATGATAAAGTTTAGATTTAGTTAGCGGGGACATGTAACACATGCTATTTTTTAGTATTCTCAGTAGTTTTTAATAATGTTTTAAATTATATATTTTAAATTTGCAGTTAGTTTAATGTTTAGGACACTTTGCTTAATAATAAAATATATTTTAGAGTTCATTTTCATGCATATTTATACATAAAATGTCCTGGGGACAGAAATTCGGTGGAATGGCCCAGGAGGTGTTGATGATTACCACTGTATTTGAAGGATATAATTTGAGGAAAACGGTAAGATTTGCACATTTCCTTTTTTTAAAATACTTTGTCAGTGACGTGCCGTGACATACAGTTACACTCCAATAGGCCTATATGTTTCCACTAAAAATAGCCTATAAACGTCCTAAAATATATGTTCACCTTATCGGCAGAACTGCATATATTTAATTCGAATTGTTTTAAACTTTTAAAATACTATTTGGCCAGTGGAAATGAATAAATCAACTCTATATTAAAACCTTTATCTTAAGTATTTTATACAATTTTGTTTTAATGGATATTTTGATATATTTAATCTAAAACATAAAGAGGATATTGGATGATTTTTATCAATGTAGTGTATGGCACAAATGGCATTTATAGAGTATATCTAATATTTTCCAATGTCTTGTACCTTTGACGGTGTTAACCATAGTGTCACATGGATGGGAATATGTATGGAAATTATATGCAGATGAGGTTACGCACAATCTTCAGCTGACTGGGATTTATAAAGGGATTTGTGCACAGGTTCTGGCGTACGCATGGTTTTATAAATCTGAAATTTTTTGTGCGTACGCAGAATTTAGCTTTTGCACGTACATACACTTTTAGGATGATATCTACGCAAAGTTTTATAAATGAGAACCCTGGTCTCCGCTGTGATTTGTTTTCAGTAAATTTCTTAGCTGGATAAAATAATAAATGTCATTAGGCTTAAATATATACAGCACATGCAAACAAGCCATTCTGAAATGTGGGTAATGAGGTGTTTATATTGAATATGTGTTTCCTATTGTATTTTCAGTAGCGGATGAGTGCAGAAAAAGGTGGAAATGACTAAGAGCCCTGACCCCTGACCCCAGACGAAAGAGAAGATGCCATGGCGGGCATAGTTGCACACAAACAACACACAAACAGCAGTTAATCCCGAGCCAGTTCAGCCTTCAGGGAGAGACATGACCATTAAGCCAGAGTCAGTCCAGCCTTTAGGGACAGACAGGGTACTCTCAGAGAAGGAAGAGACCACACAGCAGCACAGACTTTCAATGAAAGGATGTTAACGGCTTTGGAGGCTGTAAGCAGAAGAGCTAGTGCTCCTCAGGAGGACAGTGACAGTTTGTTTTTTGAAATTCAGATTAGTATTAACATTGAAAGTATTTGTTCCAACAATGTTCGTTCAAGTTTTTGATTTTTTTTTTTAAGTTATTTTAATTTATTTATTTTTAAGTGAATATATTGGCAATAAAATATTGTCAACATTTCTGATTGTGTTATTACAAATCTATTATATTGTATTATATCACAAAATGTGTAGGGGACCCAGGTAAAAAAAGTACATTCCCATAATGTACTTAAAATGCTCCATTTTCATGCACCAATTTTGTACTTAATATACAAAAAAATATTCTTTAGTACTTCTTAAGATAATGTTAAGAACAGTGTACTCAACTGTGCTATTTTGAGACACCATGAATTGCAGTACCTATTTCGACTACTGGGTGTCATTCCTACATAAAGCCCCTTTAAGTAACATTTTCAATCCAGGACTTTTACTTATATCAGAGTATATGCATTAGTAGGCCTTCTTTTTACATTATTAACCCTTTAGCAATGTAAGTTTAAAATATTCTGGCTGACCCCCCAGTGTGAGTTTTTTTAAGGCGACCGTTATTTGTATCACTTATGGTTTCCATGGTGATGCATCATTGCTTGTTACGTGACACACCGCAGCACTGTATGAATGATGATCTGCTCTCATTTAATTTTTCCTTTTTTATTCAAAATATTCACAAATTTGTTAACTATAGCATGAAATAACTAATATTCTAATTGCCAAATATGTGCAAGTGGATGAGTTTTGCTGTTTAAATATGAGTGAAATGCCCACGCTCAGGTTCAGCTGTCAAGTCATCATTGCAGGGTTCGCACAAGGTGCTTAAAGTATTTGAATTTGACTTTGAAAAGTGCTTGAGGTACTTGAATTTTTGGAAGACGAAGTATATATACAGACCTTTTGTAGCCCCGCCTTATCTCAGCGCTATGCTCGTTGTCTTGTCTTTCGGTTTGTATTTCCAGTATTTATGAATGGAACACTTGTTTAAAATCTCCCCTGTCGGTCTACTGAGATTTGTTGAGCTGTCTGTTTTAAACATTATAATGCTCATGATAACTTTCATTAACTCTGCAATAAGTAAGTCCACTTTACCAGGTTTACTCTGTGACAATGATGGCATTTATGGTTTGCTCTGCATAGAGAATTATGAGGCAGCTGCCTCCATTTTATTTTTTTTGCAAAAGTCAGACAGGCAGTCACATGCTCAAAGATGCCCCTTTTCCACCAACATGGTTCTGTTGCCTGTGTCCATTCTCGAACCATTTGATAGTGAGGTGTGCATCACGCTTATATCCACATACACTGTGGATAATCCCTGGGTAATTAAAGTAATAAAAAAATAACATTCCAATTAATTGTGGGTGGATGAGTGATTAAATCATCATCAAAGGTGCAATATGTAATATTTTCTGTCTGCTAGAGGTCGCTAGAGTCTTATTCAAAGTTTGAGTGTGGAATCTTGGGACATGTGGTCTTCACATCACAGTTGGTGGATATAATCGGGATAGGACTCGGGAAGAAATCATGTTCATGGATGCGATTATTAACGCTACTGTACTAGGAAGCAGAGCAGGACCGAGTGTTGTGGGAGTTGAACGAGGCCGCTGGAGCGATTGCGCAACACGCGCTGTTAGCGGCGGAACTTTTATTATGACACAGTTGCCAGCGCTGCTTCCACTTTTCCGGTCATGAGTATGAGGTAACACAGCTATGTTTATCATATTAGATACATTTGAGTGTGTTGAAAATTATGTTATAATGTTACTCTGTGCGTTCGCTCAGTGGCTGCTGTGAGACACTTGTTTGAGACAAACTGCAGTAAGATAGATCGATTTTAGAATATCATAAAATATTGGATGGCTTGTGTTGATAAATGGCATGCAATTAATCTTAAAACAAATTGTATGATGGAGAAAATTCGGTATTACTGTTATTAAAAATAAAGCTGCATCTGATTATCCTATGTTAGCTACTTGACAAAATAGTGTATTTCTCTGAGGCATCGTAAAGCATGGTACTCGCAAAAAATCAAGAAAATTAGATTTAAACAAGACTAAACATGTTGAGCTATATAACAATAATTTGTTTTGTCACAATTTACAAATAGTTGGAAACATTTGGGATATTGTAAGTATTCAAGTGAACGAACACTAGTGGTTATTGGATATTTTACCTCAAAAATATTACATATTGCACCTTTAACTGCGCGCGTCTTGCGGAGGAACATTTTAACCGGAGCTACTTTTCTCTATGTATGTCTATGGCGAGTCACGCAGTTACTGTGATACTCTGCGGCGAGTCCTACCAGTCCGGTCTGAAATAGTTTGAATATAAACACTTATTATAAGTGTACCATAATGATTCAGGATGTAGCTACTATGGATGTAGAGTAAACCATCTCAGTGTAACTGCTCATATTATTATTATTTTTATATAGAATTGAATAGTGCTGTGTTAACTGTACCAGTCTTTACCAAAAAATTCTATTTTTAAAAAATCTCCCATAGGACAGTTACATTTTTTTAAAATTTTTTGATCTCAACCTGATAAAATAAAATGTGCTTAATTTAGTGACTGAACTGCTTGTTTTTAAAAAATTATTTAATATATCACTAAGTTACTTTTACATGTGCCCTGCTCTGTTCATCCACTTGGTTATATGGACTCCATTTCCCAAAATTCCCCATCTAGGAACTAATCACTCACTCACACCTGTTTCCCAACAGTGACCATTTATAAGTTGCACTCAAACACACTAGCCGTTTCTGGCTGAGTGTGGACGGAGGAGCTGAACACGCAGCGCTGGATGAAGCTCAATGAAACCTGTATTGCAGATATGATAAATAATGATGATGTATGTGGGAGGATAGAGTAAGGTTCAACAAGGAAACCTAGTTAATGGTCTATTTGTGAAAGAAGGAAGAGGAAATAGTTTTAAACTTCAGACTTATCACCCAAGGTTAATTTGCCATCCAACACAGTAGGTGGTGATAATGCTCCTTTGGAGTTAATCGCCATTAAACAAGAAGAAGAAGAAGAAGAACTAGCTGTTTCTCAATATGCGTACTTGTCTGTTCTTGTGAAACGTCATCAGTCGCTGTCCAAGTATTGTTCCAATTCAAAGTTTGCATCTAGCCAAGTTCAGTTCAAATCCCTGGATGTGTTTTTGATCCACCCCTTTTATCGAGAGGTGACTTGTGCAGACTTGAGACAGCCAGGTATCCCAGAATACATCTCACTCTAACCAGCAGCGTCAATAGTAAAGGAGAAAACCCGCATAATTTAAACATATTACTGTTATTATGTCATGATTTGTAGTTTTAAGAGTTTTTCAGGTGAGAATGTGCTGGTTTAAAGCTCAAATTTGTGTTTTTTTGATAAAGATTGTGTAACGATGTAGCGGTTCGTACATTTATTAATCAATTTATGGGTTAGATATATGAATATGATAAATCATAAATCTTTATGATTCATGATGATGCATATACCGACCCAAGGGGGAATTAAACATATATTGTGAATCAATTACAACGAATTATAATTAATTACATATATGATTAGTTCAGGTTCAATAATTATTTAGAGAAACTACCAGCTTGTCCAGCAAACCGTTGCTTCTCATAGAATGAGAATAAATTCCTATTATAGCATTAAAGCATAAAACGATCGAAAAACGTTAAAGTGACTTGGTCTTCAGTTGAAAGAACAAACAGAACAATCGAGCATGAATAAGTGTTTAATATATGCAAACTGCGACTACAGCGATTATACGTCTAAAATATATACAGAAGGTATACACTTATATATATACAAAAGTGAAAATGAAGAAAAGACAGGAAAGGAAAGATGATCAAAGAATGGCAAATTACACAGTTAAACCCTTTTGAGAGAGCCAGCACAGAAATCAGTTTAAACAAATTTCAGAGGAATTATAATACTTGCTTATTGGTTCAAGTCTGTGTGTAGCAGTTTCAATGCGCCTGGCTGGGTTGGTCCTTTCCGAGAGGGTTTCTCCGGTGGGGTTTTCAAACGAGGTTTAAACTTAAGTAACTTAACCGAAGAGAGAGAGAGTCCAAAGAAGTGGTGGTCCCGAAAAGAGAAGCGCGATGGAGGCGCGTGGTCACCGGAGACATCCGGGAGAGACGTGCACGAGGTGCTCGTGAGACAATCGGGAGACAAAGGAAAAGGTGTGTGTCGTTGTTTTTATGGAAACCCAAGCTAACACACCTCCTGAATTGTAGTGGTCAATAGATGCGCAGCACTATTTGGCAGGCAAAGTTTCTTTGTTTGGTCTCCTAGCTGAATTTGCATACTTTACAACTATCAGATCAGATTTCTCTCTTCACAGTATCATTAAATGCATAGAAAAATGCATTTGTGTAACGCCACGCCAGCAGAGGGAGCCCTCTCCTGAGTATTGACAGTATGCCGCTCCCTCTGCTTCACTGGTGACTTCCTGTTTGGTACTACTTAGCCAGAGTAGCTACATCTATGCTTTGCGAAGTATTGCCAGTTACACTGCCTTACCGAGCGTTTTCCTTGTTTACCTGATTGCTGACCACGTGTATGATTCTGCCTGTTTGTCTTTGATCATCTGGATTATCCTTTCTGTTTTGGCTGCCTGATTTGACTGATTTCTGTGTTTGGACCTACTGCCTGCCTGCCACTCTGCCTTTGGATTATCCCTTGTGTATGTTCGCCGATTGGACTGTTTTGCTGGTTTTGACCCACTGCCTGTTTACGACATCTGTGTGTTCCTGTTGCTGCTCAATAAAAACCACTGCAAATGGATTCTACTTCGGACTCCGCGTCCTCCTTACAGAATACTTCGCCCAACATGAATCCAGCAGAAGTAGCCAACCTGCAAGCAGCATTCGCTTACCAGACAGAAGCCATCAAGGGCTTACAGGAGCAGCTCACTCAACTCCGATCAGTCAATGAACATCTGACTCACTACATCCGCTCACTTCCTCCTCCCTCGCTGAACACGGTAAGCCTTGCTCTCCCTGACAAATTTGACGGTTCTGCTGAATGCTGTAGAGGCTTTATTCGCCAAGTCAGAGTATACTTTGATCATCAAAGAGAGAAGTTTGAGTCTGATGAAAAGAGGTGTGTGTTTCTAATGACGCTATTGACTGGCAAAGCTATCGACTGGGCCTCTGCTGTATGGGATAGCGATGTTCAAATTAGAATGTCAGTGGATTATTTCATTCAACAATTGCGAGAAGTGTTTGAATATCCTGCTGGGGGCAAGAATATTTCAACTCAACTACTTCACCTCTCCCAAAACAACCGCACAGCTGCTGATTATGCAGTCGAATTCAGGACACTTGCAGCCCAGAGCGGTTGGAATGATATCTCTCTTAAAGCTGTGTTTCAGCGTAGTCTCAGCCCCGAACTACAAATCGAGTTGGCATGCAAAGGAGATGATTTGTCATTTTCTGAGTATGTGAACCTGGCCATACGTGTCGACAATCTGATGAGGCAAGCTCCGTGGCGCAGGAGTGCAAGAGGAGGTCAACAGACTCATGTAAATCCCACAGCCCATGTATTTACCACAGAAACTACAACCAGCGAGGAACCCATGCAAATAAACTTCTCGAGACTTTCTGAGGAGGAGAGAGCGAGACGTCGTCAGTTCCGTTTGTGCTTCTACTGCGGCGAGGCAGGACACCGCAGCTCAGGATGTCCACACAAGAGGCAAACCGCCTCTAAGGTAAATGTTGAACACTTTGCATTGCTTAGCAACAAGTCCTTCACAATTCCTGTTACCCTAAGAACTGAGAACCTTTCTGTTAATTTGACAGCGATGATCGACTCTGGAGCGGCCTTGAACCTGATCAACAAGGACATCACACAAAAATACAACATCCCTGTTCAACCATGCACCCCACCCATCAGGATCAAGGCAATTGATGATACACCCATCGGAAAGGGAATAACTCATCAAACCAAAACTCTAACACTTACCGTGGGACTCTTTCATCAAGAATTCATCTGTCTATACCTCATGGACTCCCCCCAGCATGACCTCGTCCTTGGGTTCCCATGGCTAAGCGCTCACGATCCAAGCATCTCCTGGCAGCATGGTGAGCTCATTCAGTGGTCCGATTTCTGTATGAATAATTGTCTTTCCACAAGCCCCCTTCCATGTCTCACAACCAGTGTGGAAAGCCCCGAAACTAACCTAAATGTTGAAATTCCCACATGCTACCATGACTTAATGGAGGTCTTCAGCAAAGTCAAAGCTACCCAACTACCTCCTCATCGTCCTTGGGATTGTGCTATCGACCTCCTCCCTAATGCTATGCCTCCCAAGAATAAGATCTACCCTCTATCCCGAAATGAGAGCCAAGCCATGGAGGAATACATCACAGAGGCCCTAAACTCTGGTTTCATCCGACCTTCTACTTCTCCGGCAGCTGCAGGCTTTTTCTTCGTTGAGAAAAAGGATGGAGGTTTGAGACCTTGTATTGATTACAGGGGATTAAATAATGTTACTGTAAAATTCCGCTATCCCCTTCCACTTGTACCTTCAGCTTTAGAGCAACTGCGTGAAGCTACCATCTACACCAAGCTAGATCTGCAAAGTGCCTACAATCTGATCAGGATCAAAGAGGGTGATGAGTGGAAGACTGCCTTTGTCACCACTAGGGGGCACTATGAATATCAGGTAATGCCGTATGGCCTAGCTAACTCACCTGCTGTTTTCCAGTCTTTCATCAATGAAATCTTCCGAGACCTGTTGAACCAATATGTTGTTGCATACATAGATGACATTCTGATATATTCCAACTCAGAGGCAGAACATATCACTCACGTCCGAACAGTCCTTTCCCGGCTTCTAGAGAACCAACTCTATGTAAAGGCAGAGAAGTGCGAATTTCATGTCAAACAAACTTCATTTCTAGGCTACCAAATAAGTCATCAAGGGGTGAAGATGGATACAATCAAGGTGAAAGCAGTCACTGAATGGCCTCAACCCACAACAGTGAAGGAACTCCAACGGTTTCTGGGATTTGCAAACTTCTATAGACGTTTCATTCGTAACTATAGCATGATAGCATCACCCCTGACCTCTCTCTTAAAAGGAAAACCTACAAGATTAAGGTGGACAAATGAAGCCAACAATGCTTTCAACTCCCTGAAGGAAAGATTCACCACAGCACCCATCTTGAAACATCCAGACCCCAACCTGCCCTTCGTCGTAGAGGTAGACGCATCCAATAGTGGAATCGGGGCAGTACTTTCTCAAAGACATGGTCAACCAAACAAACTATATCCTTGTGCATTCTTCTCCAGGAAATTAACGGCAGCCGAAAGAAACTATGATGTAGGAAACAAAGAACTCCTTTCAATGAAATCCGCCCTTGAAGAATGGCGACACTGGCTAGAAGGTGCAGCACATCCATTCCAGATCATAACTGACCATAAAAACCTTGAGTACATAAAGAGTGCAAAACGTTTGAACCCACGCCAAGCTCGATGGTCACTGTTCTTCACCCGCTTCCAGTTTACGGTAACCTATAGACCTGGCAGTAAGAACAGTAAGGCCGATGCTCTGTCTAGGCAGTATGACCTCTCCACTGACAATGTCCATCCTGAACCCATTCTTCCACCATCCGTTGTCTTAGCTCCTGTAACTTGGGATATCATGGAGGAAATTCAGAAGGAACAACAATCTGAACCAGCACCCTCCAACTGCCCCCCTGGCAAACAATATGTACCACAAAGCTTACGCCTCCGTATCATGCAGTGGGTCCATTCTTCCATTGGCTCAGGTCATCCTGGTATCTCTCGCACCCTCCAGTTGTTACAGAACACGTTCTGGTGGCCAGCTATGTCACAAACTGTCACAGACTACGTAAAATCATGCCAAGTTTGCGCTCAATCTAAGACCCCCAAAGAATTACCCTCAGGCCTCCTACAACCATTACCCATTCCCCAACGTCCCTGGTCTCACCTCTCCATAGATTTCGTCACGGATCTACCCCCTTCAAGTGGATTCACCACTATTCTAGTCATCATTGACCGCTTCTCCAAATCTTGCCGCCTGGTACCATTGAAAGGACTCCCCACAGCCATGGAGACTGCCCGAGCCCTATTTCATCATGTCTTCCGAGTCTATGGTCTACCTGATGACATAGTCAGCGACAGAGGTGCCCAATTCACTTCTCAGGTTTGGAGGGCCTTCTGTAAGCACCTTGATATCAACATTAGCCTCACCTCAGGTTATCATCCTCAGGCAAACGGCCAAGTGGAGCGTCTGAATCAGGAAATCGGCAGATACCTCCGAACTTACTGTAGTAGAGAACAACACCGTTGGTCAGAATTCCTGCCCTGGGCAGAATATGCCCAAAATTCATTGGTTCACTCATCTACAGGTATGACCCCCTTCAAGTGTGTCCTAGGCTTCCAACCCCCTCTGTTCCCTTGGTCCGGAGAACCCTCATCAGTCCCAGCAGTGGATGACTGGATGCAACGCAGTGAGAGAGTGTGGGACAGTGCTCATGTCCATCTGCAGAGAGCAGTGAGAACTCAAGAACTGCAGGCTAACCGACGCCGCCGCCCACATCCCCCTTATCAACCAGGACAACGGGTCTGGCTCTCCACTAGAGATCTCAGGTTGCGGCTACCAAGCCGGAAGCTCAACCCAAGGTATGTTGGCCCTTTTAAAATTCTACGAAGAATTAATGAAGTCACTTACCAATTAGAGCTTCCTGCTAATTACCGCATCTCTCCATCCTTTCATGTTTCCCTCCTGAAACCGTTCCACCCGGAGCCTGGCCCCAACAACAATGCTCAAGAGCCACCACCACCATTGGACATTGAAGGTGTCCCTGCTTATAGGGTAAACCTGTTGTTGGACTCAAGGCGCAGAGGGGGTCAGCTCCAGTATCTGGTGGACTGGGAGGGCTACGGACCTGAGGAGAGATCATGGGTAGCCGCCCGGGACATTCTGGACCCTTCTCTCATCGAGGAATTTCATCGTGCCAGACCCGACCGACCAGCACCACGACCAAGGGGACGGCCTCGGAGAGCGTCAGGAGACGCTCCTAGAGGAGGGGTTCTGTAACGCCACGCCAGCAGAGGGAGCCCTCTCCTGAGTATTGACAGTATGCCGCTCCCTCTGCTTCACTGGTGACTTCCTGTTTGGTACTACTTAGCCAGAGTAGCTACATCTATGCTTTGCGAAGTATTGCCAGTTACACTGCCTTACCGAGCGTTTTCCTTGTTTACCTGATTGCTGACCACGTGTATGATTCTGCCTGTTTGTCTTTGATCATCTGGATTATCCTTTCTGTTTTGGCTGCCTGATTTGACTGATTTCTGTGTTTGGACCTACTGCCTGCCTGCCACTCTGCCTTTGGATTATCCCTTGTGTATGTTCGCCGATTGGACTGTTTTGCTGGTTTTGACCCACTGCCTGTTTACGACATCTGTGTGTTCCTGTTGCTGCTCAATAAAAACCACTGCAAATGGATTCTACTTCGGACTCCGCGTCCTCCTTACAATTTGTCAGCTATGTGACATATTTCAGTGAATAGCTTGAGTCCGGAGCTTTACGGAGAAATTAAACTCGATAGATCAGAAATGCATATAAAAGAAGTTATGGTTTACAGACAAAATTACATCATTAAAATGCACACTAGCACAAATACACTCATTTAAACACTAGGAAACATGCATACGCTTGAAATACATGATGGGTATATTTTGGCATAGTTGTATTTTACATATACAGTCAAAAATGTATGTTTGTGTATTTCTGTATGTGTCTGTGTGTTTGTTTTTGTGTGTGCCTGTGTGTGTGGGTGTTGGAATGTGGATCTGGCCCGTAGTCTACATTAGGGGCCCCTTTGATGTCCTAAGAGCAAGGAAATTGGGCCTCCTGTTTTACCTCGAAGGGTAACAAAGGTGTCAAGTGGGCTCATCTTTGGCAGACCGGTCGGAGCCGAGATGAGACTTTACAACCCAGTCCAGCATGCTAAAAGTGTTCTGAACATTCCAAAGTTTATTGATTATCCTGATACGTGTGCATATGCTACAACTCCGCCTTTCTGAAAATTTAAATCGATTTAGATCCAGGCGATCACCGGACGCTCAGCGCTCATGTGCCCAGCCGAGAGCAGCCTTACCTTGGCGAGTCCTTCTGACATTTGTCGCTGGCTCCGTTTTGGCTGAGAGCAAAGTGATGTTTCATAACTTTAAGTATTTAGGCTATGTAACTTTTTATCTAAAGCGCTGATTTTGTACGCTTGACTGAATTGTTTGCTTTATTTCTTATTGTATATTTTTATACCTTTTATAATGGCTATTATTGATCATGAAAACTGACATTTAACAAAAAGAGACGGGGTTGTGTTTTAATGTTATAGCCTATTTCATTTCATTACTGTGAAGATAGAGTATGCACAAATAGTATAACATTTAATATTTAAAAAATATATACAAAAAGTGGCAGGGTTGTTCAATATTTAGTTTTTTTATAAATATATGCAGATATTGCAGATAATCAATCACTTGTTGCCCGAGGCTATTAATGTTTTTGTTTGCCTCTTTTCGTTTTATTTAAAAAAACAGAGCATTTTATAACTTAAACTTTCATAACTTTTATAACTTAGTGTTTTATAATATAATTTGTTTTACAACAAATTTTGTTTTATTGTTTGCTAAAACATACCAACAGAGATAATCTGTAAAGCCAGAGTGAGCTGAGTGACTTTATCAAGTACTCTGCTGTTCCATTTGCAGAATCACAGGACTTGTGTTCTCCTGTCCACGGGAGTTCGTTCTCCTGAGTTGAACTTGCCAAGTCCTAACTACCAAGGACGCGAGTCCGAACTTTGCGAACTTGGTTTTGAGAAATGCCTACTGTTGAGCTAAATCTCAGGAATGAGTCTCAAAGAACTACAACTCCCAGCACCAGCAGCAGCAAACTGGCTGCTTATCACCGGATCAGTCATTGTCACTTATTGAGAGCACCTGTGAAGACATGAAGGTTCGTATTCATTCAGACAAAGAAACTTCAGAGAGAAGACGCTCCAAGTTCACTCACAAGTTCAGTCCAAAGATGCCAATGGTCGGTGAAAAGTTTTATTTAATTTCATGGTGTTTGAAATGCTGCTTAATATTGTAACGTCTGGATGGATCCGTTCAGAGTCAATAAACTTTGGAGTTTTCAGAATGCTTTTAACCTGATGAACTTTGTTTCTTAATCACTAAATCGGCTCCGAACAGTCTACTAAAGATGAGCCCACTTGACACCTTTGTTGCCCTCCGAGGTAACACAGCAGGCCCAATTTCCTTGCTCTTAGGACATCAAAGGGGCCCCTCATGTGGACTATGGGCCAGATCCACATTCCAGCACCCACACACACTGGCACACACAAAAACACACACACAGACACACATACAGAAACACACAAACATAAACTTTTAACTGTATATATATCCTACCACTATGCTGAAATATATATTTCATATATTTTAGGGCCTATGCATGTTTCCTAGTGTTTAAATTAGTGTATTTGTGCTAGTGTGCATTTTAACGATATAATTTTGTCTGTAAACCATAACTTCTTGTCTATGCCTTTCTAATCTGGCGAGTTTGGTCTCTCCGTAAAGCTCCGGACTCGAGCTATTTACTGAGGTGGGTCACATGGCTGACATATGCATTTTTCTATGTGTTTAATGATACTGTGAAGAAAGCACTCGATCTCGAAATCCGGTCTGATGGCCACTAAGTATGCAAATTCATCTAGGAGACCAAACCAAGGAACTTTGCCCGCCAGATAGTGCTGCGCATCTATTGGCCGCTACAATTCAGGAGGTGTGTTAGTTTGGGTTTCCATAAAAACAACAACACACACCTTTTCTGTGTTCTCCCGGTGACCTCCCGATCGTCTCGTGCACGTCTCCCCGGACGCCTCAGGTGACCGCGCTTCCCAACCACGCGCGCAGCTCGGGAGGACCACTTCCTTTCTCTCTCTCTCTCTTCGGTTAAGTTACTTAAGTTTAAACCTCTTTTGAAAACCCCGCCGGAGAAACCCTCTCGGAAAGGACCAAGCCAAGCGCGTTGAAACTGCTACTCACGGACTTGAACCAATAAGCAAGTATTATCATTTACCTTAAATTTGTCTAAACTGATTTCTGTGCTGGCTCTCTCAAAAGGGTTTAACTGTGTAATTTGCCATTCTTTGATCATCTTTCTTTCCCTGTCTTTTCTTCATTTTCATTCTCGTGTATATATATGTATTTTCTTGTATATATATTTAGATGTATAACCTCTGTATTCGTAGCTGCATATATTAAAACACTTAATTCATGCTCGATTGTTCTGTTGTTCTTCCAACTGAAGACCAAGTCACTTTAACGTTTTTTCGATCGCTTTATGCTTTAGTTATTTTCATGGCCAGAGAATAACTCCGTTTATAATATTCTGTGAGGGACTTAGTTTGCTGGACAAACGAACAGTTTCTCTAAATAATTATTAAACCAGAACTAATCATATATGTAATTGATTATAATTCGTTGTAATTGATTCACAATATATGTTTAATTCCCCATTGGGTCGATATATGAATCATAATTTATTCATAACCTTATGAATTATTATATTCATATTTCATCCATAAATTGATTAATAACCGCTACACATTCGTTACATATATTATTTGGTGGAGGATTCGCGAGCAACGTTTTAAACTTGGTTTTCGGTAAAAGAGCAATGTAGAATAATTTTGTATGATTTAACTTACATGCGCGCTTTATTCAGTGAGAAGACGCACGGGTCCTCACTACGCACCGTTAACAAGCTGCTGTTTGTGTCTAGAAACACTGCAGGCATAGCCTTGGTTGACCGTGAAATACACTGCAGTCCATTGATATCTCAAGCTCGTATCTGTGAAGGACGACAATCTTTGCAGTAAGTTACAGTTTTGAATATTAATTTCCGCTTGAATAAACGAATTGAATCGTGTTCAGCGAGTTTAGAGGGTCGTGGCGAGATTCCTGCGACCACTCTTTCGAGGCCTCATTATATTTACCCGCTATTGAATCTGAATTTCTTGTGTCGTCCAAAAATTCACAATAGCCGGTTTGCTCCTGGGTTACGTCGTTTGGACTAGCTACCCAAAACCACGTGATCCCCGTTACAGATCTAATCGGAAAAGCAGTCCGTCTGGTTTATCGATTGATGTGTAATAATTTGGAGCTCGTATCAGCATTCTGATCCAATGTTGATTAGTAACAGCGGCGAAGCAATCCCGCAAAAGTTACATATTCGCGTGCATTAAAGTTTGCACCAAAGGGACTGATTCCCAGAGTTGTGTACCCGTGAGTAAAACGGTACACATATATTTATGAAAGAATCCGCTGAGGTTCTATAGTTGTAATCGTGACCGTGCAGTTAAAACAGCGTAAGGGTCAGAAACCCACAAGCGCGCTCGTTTTTGTATCACGAATTAAAGAAAGGGGATGCAGTAACTCTGACCAGACGCCAGAGGGCAGTCTGCTCAGGTGTGCCACCCCTCCCTACTTATTGGTTGTGTGGACTCAGTGACGCCACCGCGTGGACGTTCTGAGTTAAAGCCGCTCCATACTTTGAACTGAAATTATCTCCAAGTTATCTTTTGCTTCTCTATACTGCGGGGAGTTGTAAAAGTAATTTGCTTTTGGTGGTTATGCTTTCCAATCATTGTTGGAATGTGGTTTACTGATTTAAATTTAATTTAAACACGTTTAAATTTTTAATTTAAATTGTTTCCTTCCAACAAGGGAATTCACTTTCTGAGAGTGCGCCCTGGTGGACACTGTCAGATAAGTCAATTCTCTTTTCCCTTGTATTCTTTTTCCTGTATTCACAGATCTACTTTATTTTATTTTATTTCAGTTTATTTATTTTATTTTTATTCCACTTTGTGTTATTTCATCCATTCCCTTTTTGTCTTTTCTCTCTCTCAAGTTATTTCTTTAGTTTACTTTGGAAACTCATTCCCTTTATTACTTAATGTTTTATTTTATTCACTCTTAGTTCTGGGTCCTGTGTGTTATTGGCTGGCAATAATATTCACGCACACCCAAGCCTCCCTTATTTCATACACTTATTTTTGAATTTAATTAAATAACATTTAATTCAATTTTAAAATTAAGTAGTGTCAATCAGTTGGCATTTTGCTATCAACAAGCAATTCTCTTTAGGAAAAATCTGCAAATAGGGAAGGCTTTCTCTTTTCTTTCTCCCATTCTGTTATTCTATGCACTCATTTAAATTTAATTGAACCAGTTTAATTCAAATTTGAATCAAGTGCCTCTGAATTATCCTCTTCTCGCTTTTTCCCATCCTGTTATTCTATGCACTCATTTAAATTTAATTGAACAGAGTTTAATTCAAATTTGAATCAAGTGCATCTGATTTGTTTTTGTTTTATGTTATTTTTACTTTTGTTCTGCTTCTAGCTAGTTCCTTTTATACCCCTACTCTTTTATCCTACACACTTAATTTAGTTAAATTCTATTTAAACAAGATTTAAATTGAGTTTAAATTTACAATTAAGTCGTGTTTACCTGACTGTTTGTGCACTTGCAGATAAGGCCCTTTAGCGCCCTGGGGTGAGCTGACGGTTGCTCCAGTGAGTTCCAGTGAGTGGAGCTACCTGGCCTGGCGCTTCTTACACTAACCGTGTGTGAATCGTGGACATTCTGACCTCGTATCACGGGCAACACGCAAGGACATCAGCGAGTTGTGTATCAGGTACAGGGAGGCAACGAGACCCGGGGTGACAACAAGCGGCAATTTTGTTTAATTTCCCTGCTCAGGCTTCTGCATGACAGAACCGCCCGTTGGAGTAACTGCCCGTAAAGGGGACAGACTCTGAGTTCAGGGAAAACTCAATCTTGACTGGTCACTCGGGCCGTTGGCGCAAATACCTTGCCAAAGTGCGCAATTGTGCTGGTGTTCCCTGTTTGAGAGGTTGCACCGTGGTACAAAGGGGACAGGTGGCCACGGACACCGCAGTAGTGTGTTTGATCGTCGAGGAAAGGTGGCCTGCCATTGAATTCTTATCTGAGCACCCACGATTCACCCAGGCCTACGACATACAGTCACTTCACCTAATTGAAAGCCACAGAATATTACATATTCTTCAATTACTCAGGTGCGGGCCAACCCTTAGGCTCTCGATCCATACCATCCCTCTAGGTTTTATGATGCAACCGTGCACTCGCCTGACACCGTCATAAACCCAGCTGGAATAGGAAGTTTAAGTTTCACTTCTCCCCTCTAGCCCTTCTGTTTTAGTTTATTGCGATTCTATTTTTATTCCTTTCTATTTGTTTACTGCTCTATTTCTCATTTAATTGCATCCACCCTGTTCTGTTTTGCTTCTCTACTGTGTTTGTTTCTTTCAGTTCATGTAAAAGCAGAGCCTGTGAGAGCCATCACGGAAAACTGAGTAATAGATAGACGACCGAGCAGCGAGAGTCATCAAAGGACTCTTAGGGCTACCGCCTGTCAAAATCTTTATTCAAATCCGGCACTCACCCACACAAATTGACCCGCGTGGTCCTTTTGGCTATCGACAATTAAGTGTCTAGCCTACATTCCACTAACTGTCTGCACCAGTTAACTGGAACCAAACCAAAGAATTATATAATCATGCATTATTATAAGTCGTTAGCCCTGCGCGTGCTTGCATTGGTTCTGTTTGTGCTGTCTTTCTCTCGCCAACAGCAAGTTAACGTGTTCAGAGCAGCCAGCCCCAGCACCCATGGGGACGGACTCAAGACCGGGTTGGGCTCCCTGACCAGCATGATCCTGCCCAACGACGCTGTGGATCCCCAGCACCTAAGCAACGAGCAGCTGGACGACAACCTGAATCGACTAATGGCCCACGATCCAATGCCGAGCTACAAAGAGTGGGCGAGAGTCATCCGAGCCATCGCCCACAACCTCAAGCTCCAGGCGGAGGACGCCCGGAGGAATCAGGCCCAGATTCATCGTCACCACGATCAGCGACTCGTCGAGACCCAGGACCAGCGTTGGACAGCGGACGAATCCAAACCCGAGCTGCAGGAGGAGCTGCAAAGACTTCAAAAAGCCCTTGCAGAGCTCCACCTGGAGGTGGAGCGTAGAAAACTGACTGGAAAACTCCAACACAGCGAAGCTCCCCTAGCCACAGCAGAGACTACACTGAAAGACAGACACACTAAAGCCCTGACCTGTGAAAATCATCTCAAACAGGCCCAGAAAGGAGTTATGGCTCCGAAACAACAAAGAGACTATGTGAATGAACTTGACACTGGTTACAGAGTACTGAAAAGTGGCATGGGAGGGGAAACGCACATCACCGAGTTTCCCCTAACCAGTCAAG
The DNA here is from genome assembly GCF_024489055.1 of Chanodichthys erythropterus. Classification (NCBI taxonomy): domain Eukaryota; kingdom Metazoa; phylum Chordata; class Actinopteri; order Cypriniformes; family Xenocyprididae; genus Chanodichthys; species Chanodichthys erythropterus. The sequence continues at coordinate 57,346,419 of NC_090223.1, forward strand.
AAGCCCTAATTCCAAATGGGGTTAAAAGTCCACTGCCCAAAACGTCCAACGGCCAAGAACCTTCGCCAGCAGCTGTCACATCCAACTGCCAGCACCTGCGACAGGTTCTGATCCAAAAGCTTTCTGACCCTGCATCAGATCAAGGGCTCCCTGCTGCCATGGACCTAAAACGGGGCAGACTGAATAACCCATACACTTTCTACAGCCGAATGCAAAGGGGGTACTACGGAGCACGTAACCAGCCAGCAACGGAGGAAGATTTCATCTTCAACCCTCTGCTTCTCCGAGAGCTGCACCCTGCGGTGAGTGATCATCTGGCAGCCTTGGCCTGCTCAAGCAGCATGTCTATTCAGCAGCCGCGAGACTTGGTCGACGAAGCTCAAGCCAAGCAGAGAACTGCGTCTAAAAAGACTGTAGAAATTCCAACCAGTTACCCAGACTCCGATCACTGTCCAGAAACCTGTCCTTACCTTTTTGAAAGACTGAGAAATGAAGCTGAAAGACAAACTCAGACTCTCAAGTCACAAAGATGTGAGCTGAATGTGCAGTCGCACAGTCCAAATGAGGTCCACCTTGAACACACAGCTCCCACACACCACACCATTGGTCGAGTGAGCCTGGTACCTCCTGTGTGCGTAGCGCAAATGGACACGTTTCTCTGTTCCACTCACAAAGACCTGCTAGACTGTTTTGAGCCCTTATTGAACGCCAGACCACTGAAAATCTGGGCTCAAGTGTGTGAACTTCTGCCTTCCCAGTCACCCAGGCCACCTGAGCCAGACGGTCAGGTCACAGAGGTCGCGGGAAATCTCCCAGCTAACCGCGGGAACCCGGTCTTAGAGCACAGTTCAAGTTCGCTACCCGGCACACTTCAACCCACCATAGACTGTAGCTCCCTCTGCTCCAAGGTCATGACAGACTCACAGCTGAATGATGTAACTACAACAGACATTATTCTCACACTGTGGGCAGACAACTCAGCCTTCAGCCACACGCTGTTAAGTGCCCTCATTGAAGGAACACCGGACCTCCCATTTGTCAACATGCAAATACGCTTCCCATTGGACTTTCGTCTGTCAACCATGATGACCGTCAAGGACATCTGCGTTGTGAACTTCAAATGGAACAACCGGCATTTAACCCATCACTTCCTGGTCCTTCCAGACATCCTGATGCACTCTAATGCTCATACGGACAGTGCAAATGAGTTGTTGTGGGCCCCAATGACTGTACAGCTTCCTGTTGTTCCTGTCAACACTGCCAACTTCCTGTCAGGCCAGACTATCCAACAGGTCTGCATCCTGATCAACATACAGGAACTTGTAGTACCACCTTACACCAAAGGGGGTGCTGTTTGGATCAACATACAGGAAATTGTAGTACCACCTTACACCAAAGGGGGTGCTGGTTGGCTCAACAGGCAATGTGGTCAAACCCTAAGCCACATGCTGGGCTCCTTCACACTGTCACATGAAGGCGTGGAACTTGGACTTGCTCTAAAAGCCACACCGCTAACTGAAGTGTCACCCTACGTAGTTCACAGCTGGCTCAACGAATGCATGGTCACAGACATCAGCATTCCCAAAGCCCACCATCTAGAATGGATAATGGACCACGGCCCCTATGACTTTGAACGCAAGTTAACAGTCATTAACTTAATACCAGCTGCCATGGTCCCAGAAGGAAGCTTAAGCAACACAAGTTTCACAGCATCCTTCAAGAGCATCTCCATCACTTCCATCAAACTGGTACCCACAGAACAGGTGCACAGAATGGAGCTGATGGAGGACAAACACCTTGCAGTACCCACAGTCGCTAACCAGCCTGCCTGTGAAACTCAGGAAAGCGCTGCACCTCTGACAGCCAACCTGACAGCTAACAGCACAACAGAGGAGCCCTTCCCAAGGTTTGAGCCTAAAGGCCAACAGATCCAGAAAGATGCAAGTGCGCTAAAGAATGATGCAGACTGTCAAAAACTCAGAAACGTCTTGCACAAATTCAAAGTGACATTTGACAAAGACCTTTTATGCTGTGGTCTCACTAAACTTCACACAGTGCATAGTGCAACACACCCAAATGCTCCTCCCACCTTAATCAGGCAGTACGAAGGTCACATCGCCCCACATGAACCAGTACAGGAGGTTGTTCATTCAACAGAAGGAAAAGGTGTTATCTGCCCATGCAACAGCACCTATTCAGCCCCTACCTGGTCCATTGTCAAACCAGACAGCAAGTGGCGACCCACCAGCGACTTCAGGAGGCTGAACCAGCAGGTGCCACTGCCACAACGTGCCAGAAAGCACAAGTCTGCACGGAGCGGAGATTCAGCTGCCTGTCAAAACTGCTATAACAGCACACCAGCGTTGACACTTCAGATACTGGTACCCCAACAACAGCGACCAGCCTGTCACAGATACCTCAAAGAGAATGCGTGCCAAGGAATGCCCACGGCCTACGTCGATGGACGTTCCTACAACCATGAGGGCATCCCACAGGCAAATGCAGGGGTACGATGGTTAAGAAACCAACCCTGCCAACCACAGAACAGCAGGTGGGGTCCCCAGTCATGTCAATATGGTGAAGCAGCAGCTACCCTCAAAACCCTTCACGTCTCCTCAGCTCATAACATCAGGGAACTCATGTGCACAGACTCACACGTTGCCAGACCTTGTTTCACATGCCATCTTCTGGGCTGGAAACAAACTGGTTTCAAGACTGAATGCAACAAGCAGGTGAAACATCAACACATGTTCCAGACACGTGATCACCTCACCCAAGCACACGACATGATCATTTACTGGGAAAAGGTGAAAAGATGCTTGAAGCAACCAGGGCGTGACAAAGGTGTGAACGACCAAACTAATGCCCTTGCCAAGACTGGCACACTGCATAACAAGCTATGGTCACACCCACCCCATTCACCCACCCTTAGTGTGGCAACAACAACCCGCAGCCAGCGGACTGTTCCTGCAACATTTCCCACCTTACTGCCACTGCCACTGACAACCAAACTTTCCAACATTTCCATTCGACATGTTTTGTACCACCACTCAGACCCCTCCAACCTCCCGTTCCCGGCATCTGGTCCCACGGCGGCCCCTAGCAACAAACGACTGCACGAGACCGACCACATGCTGCGTGTGGGAATAAACTTTCTAAAGTATGTCCCTGATGTCCTCACAGCGCCAAAGCTTGTACTGCCACAGGGCCAAAAGGGGGGTGAACTGATATACACCCACGACACACCATGTGCCAAACACCATGGCACCAGAACTACGGACGAGACATTAAAACAAGTGGCGCACTGGCCCAGCATGCAGCAAGATGTGGCAGAGCACGCCAGAGGATGTCAAGTTTACCGTCATGTCCAGACTGCAAACGCAAAGCACCGAGCTTCACTGCAAAACCGAGGAATCACATTTCCACGGTCAGTCGACCAGAAAGACTGGACGGTAAAACCTCCTCTGATGCTCATGGCCATCACAGACACCGTACAGGAGTCAACTCAGGTGTTCCCCACAGAACTACTGATGGCACGGCAGGTGCCACTGCCGTTGCATCTGTACCAACCAGGAGACTTGAGTCTCATCACAGCCTGCTCCCCTCATCAGCAGCACAACAAGCTCCGCCTACAACTGAGAAAGCAACTCGCAACACAGAGCCAAACCCTGCAAACCACCTGCAAATCCTGGAAAGGTATTGCGGTGGTTCTCCGCACTCACAGTTTCCTGCTGATCCAAACTGCGAACTCAAGGAAGCAACTGTTTACAGTCCTCCAGAATGACTTTGCCCAAAATCAGCTGGTTATAGCTCTGTTGACAGACCTGCTGCGAGAAATTAGCTTCTCTATGGACAGAGTGGCTATGAATAGGAGTCCTCAGTATCCTACACAAACTGTGCTGGACTTTGCTACTGGCAGACCCAAAGACATGGTCAATGTCAGAGGGCGGCAACGTAACACCCATGCCAAGAAACACACCTCAGTTGCGGTAGCCTACCACAACAGCAACCCACGGCTGTGCCCGGCTCCCCACTTTCGCAGGTGTAGTTTCACCAAAGACTTTCAGTACTTCTGCCCAAACCAGCTCTTCCTCAGAAACCACACTGAAGGAATGGGCCGGTTGCAGCCCATGACCAGCGACACACGCTGCCCGGCCAAGCCTCGCACCCCAGTTATCGGAACACAAGCCGAGACTGTGGGTGATCGACTGCTCATCCACACCCCCACTCATGCTGCCATCGTAATCTACAATCAGCACAACACCGCCACTCATGTCAGGCTGCCCAATCCAAGTAAGAGGATCCATTTACCCCTGAGTTCCATCCTTTATCACAGCCATCGGGCAGTGTACTGTCTCTCAAGCAAAGAGGACCAGTCAGAACTGGAAATCCCATCCTCCTCCAGGAATCACCATCACACCTTAGATCCAGGACTGGAACTGAGGATTGACAAAGGGAGGTCCCAGCTAAGTGACAGTACTCCCACTGATGCAGCCCTCCAAGCACTCTCACGACTGCCTGTCCTGACCAGCTCACCTAGAGCCCGAGCTTGGACTGCTGCCAACACAATCCGTTGCCTCTCCATGGCCATCAAGTACTCACTCGCCCTGGGCCTGGCCTTCATCCTATCCCAAGGGATCAAAGGGATGCAAGAATCCATGGACAGGTGCTTATCTGCTCTCCCTCAAGGACCAGTAGGAACCACCTGCTGCATGACCATCCGGATCCATGTGCCATCGAACTTGGTTACCGTCCAACGAAGTCCGCGCAGGAACTTCGTTGGCCGAAAGGGGGAATCTGTAACGTCTGGATGGATCCGTTCAGAGTCAATAAACTTTGGAGTTTTCAGAATGCTTTTAACCTGATGAACTTTGTTTCTTAATCACTAAATCGGCTCCGAACAGTCTACTAAAGATGAGCCCACTTGACACCTTTGTTGCCCTCCGAGGTAACACAGCAGGCCCAATTTCCTTGCTCTTAGGACATCAAAGGGGCCCCTCATGTGGACTATGGGCCAGATCCACATTCCAGCACCCACACACACTGGCACACACAAAAACACACACACAGACACACATACAGAAACACACAAACATAAACTTTTAACTGTATATATATCCTACCACTATGCTGAAATATATATTTCATATATTTTAGGGCCTATGCATGTTTCCTAGTGTTTAAATTAGTGTATTTGTGCTAGTGTGCATTTTAACGATATAATTTTGTCTGTAAACCATAACTTCTTGTCTATGCCTTTCTAATCTGGCGAGTTTGGTCTCTCCGTAAAGCTCCGGACTCGAGCTATTTACTGAGGTGGGTCACATGGCTGACATATGCATTTTTCTATGTGTTTAATGATACTGTGAAGAAAGCACTCGATCTCGAAATCCGGTCTGATGGCCACTAAGTATGCAAATTCATCTAGGAGACCAAACCAAGGAACTTTGCCCGCCAGATAGTGCTGCGCATCTATTGGCCGCTACAATTCAGGAGGTGTGTTAGTTTGGGTTTCCATAAAAACAACAACACACACCTTTTCTGTGTTCTCCCGGTGACCTCCCGATCGTCTCGTGCACGTCTCCCCGGACGCCTCAGGTGACCGCGCTTCCCAACCACGCGCGCAGCTCGGGAGGACCACTTCCTTTCTCTCTCTCTCTCTTCGGTTAAGTTACTTAAGTTTAAACCTCTTTTGAAAACCCCGCCGGAGAAACCCTCTCGGAAAGGACCAAGCCAAGCGCGTTGAAACTGCTACTCACGGACTTGAACCAATAAGCAAGTATTATCATTTACCTTAAATTTGTCTAAACTGATTTCTGTGCTGGCTCTCTCAAAAGGGTTTAACTGTGTAATTTGCCATTCTTTGATCATCTTTCTTTCCCTGTCTTTTCTTCATTTTCATTCTCGTGTATATATATGTATTTTCTTGTATATATATTTAGATGTATAACCTCTGTATTCGTAGCTGCATATATTAAAACACTTAATTCATGCTCGATTGTTCTGTTGTTCTTCCAACTGAAGACCAAGTCACTTTAACGTTTTTTCGATCGCTTTATGCTTTAGTTATTTTCATGGCCAGAGAATAACTCCGTTTATAATATTCTGTGAGGGACTTAGTTTGCTGGACAAACGAACAGTTTCTCTAAATAATTATTAAACCAGAACTAATCATATATGTAATTGATTATAATTCGTTGTAATTGATTCACAATATATGTTTAATTCCCCATTGGGTCGATATATGAATCATAATTTATTCATAACCTTATGAATTATTATATTCATATTTCATCCATAAATTGATTAATAACCGCTACACATTCGTTACAATATGTTCAAGTATGTTTAACTGCTGTGTAGATTGGTTAAGAAACACATTGCAGCATTGACTTTGTGTTAAATGAGTTTATTTTGAGTTTGAAAAAAAATTTACGTACACTGTACAGGTTTGGTATAAAGAATGTTTTTGCTCAGATGGCCAAAAATGTCTGCTTAATAAAGAAACATTTAGCTCGGCAAGAAAAAAAGTTGGGAACATTGCTCACAAGCTGACAATCTTAAATTATATGACATTTGAATGACATTTTCTCGTAAAAATGCTGCTCCCACAAATATTATGGAACACAATAGCTTACTTTATATATTGTCATTCAGTGAAGACACTTCACATTTATCAGTCATTTTAAGGCAATAATAATATTGTGATAACAATATTATTATTGAATAATATTGTGAATAATAACATCTTTACATTTTCTTTGCAACCTTTTAATGCTGAAATTATATGTAACATGAACATGTAAAAAAAAAAAAAAAAATCAACATGTTTACCACAGAACTTTTCAGAGCCAATCAAATGAAAGAAAAAAATTGCAAAAATATATTTCAATAGATATTTTAATGTATGGCTGCACATCAACAACACAATGAAAGTAAATAAAAGCAAGAGAAATGCAGGGCAAAAGAAATTCTGGTCCATGTGTGGTCCACCTCTCACATTTACATATCCACTGCTTGGGTGTTGAATGTTCCCCACAATTCCTGGTCATCTGTGTTAAACAATAAAATCAATGAATAAAATATATGATATAATGAATGCAAACATTTGTCAAAACCTTACAGCTTTTTGGCTCTCCCCATCTGAATAGCAAGTACACCCCGTTCACCTGTGTCAAAAATCGCCTCTTCCTCAAGTACACATTCAGCTAGCTGTTTAGGAGAAAAGCAGGTCAGGAATATACTGTAATGCATACATAACATAACTAAAACAATTGCCTTGCACACCCCACAAGATGTACCATCTTGTTGATGCGGATACTCAATAGTGCTAGATGTCCACTGTGAACAGTTGACACCTCTCTGTCTCATGAAAGATCTGTAAATAGCATTCGTAATCATTTTGAATACACAAATTTCGTTCTCACTGACTAACATCTCTGCATTTAAGGATTGCCTTGGACTTGGCTCCAAATGGATACATGTAGAGGCATTGTCACTCCTTTGGATAAATGACCTTGATTGTGCAGCAAAAAAAAATAAATAAATAAGGAATTGACTTGTTGTAAGGAATGTCCTAGGCCACTTATGATGAGTGTCCAGTGGTGGTTGTCACACATGGCTGCAACTATAATGTTGTGATCCAGCTGCAAGAATGCCATATATTGATGGTTACTCTCATTTTATACATGGTTATAAAAGCATTGAAGGTTTGTTACCTTTCTCAGGCCTTTGTGATTCCCGTGCCACATGGCATTCATTTTATAGGAGTCTGTACTGTACTACCTCACCAAGTTGTGAGGTTTGCATTTATTATTTGGAAAACATCAACAAGTGAACAGTCACAGAGTGCTGAACAAACACCACATCTATTTGTAAAAGATAATCAGTAGCCTACCTCACTTTCTAACTCCTTTCCAGGTCCAAGATGATCCTTTATTTTGTGGGAAAATATTTTGTATGGCACTATCTAGCTTGCTCCACAAAATCCCCTTTTTATATTTTCTACCAGCCCAGATACCCTGTACCTCTGCCCCACCAGTATTCTCCTTTTAGCTTACCTCCTTATATCTTACCTTAACTGATATTTAACAATTATGTTAGCACACCACACGTTTTGTTTTTGGCCAGAATGAAGCAGCAATTCCGGGCCAAGCACCAAAGGCATCGAAAATAAGAAAAAAAATGAGAAAAATGTTTGGGTTGTAGCGCAGTGCAGAGCTAGAAGAGCAAAAACAGCAGAAATTGAATGTACATGAAAAAAGCAGGTTTGAAGTAGAGGTGAGAATGTACTTATTGGGGTTATAAAGGAATTGAAACGATACATTACAAACAATTTTATAAAGTTGCCCCACATGGGACTCTGCACTGAGTGACATGCACTTGATACAATGCGCCACTCGGCAGACACTTTCACACACCTGCCAAAGTTGAGTAATTCATGTGAGAATAAACTCACAATGATGACGTTTTTATAAAAATGCACCAAATGTTCTATAGACCCGCGAACCCGAGTGACTGAGGGAGAGACAGAGAGCTGTTCTGTGTGTGACTGTGAGTGAGCAGAGCGAGACACAGCAACACAATACATCTGTATGTGTGTAGGGGAGGGGCGCTGTGACTAGCGTATCACAGAACGTTGACACAATCAACTACCCAATGATGATTTTCATTCAATACGAGCACAGATATTGACTCGTTTTACTCGTATAATACTCGTACTCGGCAGAAGTGCTTTATCCATACTCATCTCTACCTAATACCCTAAAGATTATATGGGCAAACAAACTTGTTAATTGAACATTATAATGGTTAAGTTTTTGGTACATGTATTAACAAATACATAAAATTCATCTTGCAAGTTCTCACATAAAGTGAGACAAATAGTCCTGAAAGCTAGATATAGCGATTGTGAGTGCAAGACGAGTTTATATTGAGGACTTAAAAGTAGTGATAACCACAACAGATACAAGTTACACTAAAATAATCTTACCATTATATTTGACTTAAAATGGGTTTTGCTCAAAGTTTTATTGAAATAAGGGACATGAATGATAATCTCTTTTTATTTAATTCAGCAAACAACAACAAAAAAGGCTAAACAAGAATATTCAATAATTAAGGAAAATAAGTTAAACACATTAAATAAACATTCACATTCAATAATATTTCACTATTGCCATTACATCAAAGAGAAACTCCAGCATCCCCTTAACTAAACAAAAAAACCTGAAATAAGCTTGAAACATTTTTATATACACTTTTACACAGCCTTGCACATAGTTTTACATACACAATAAATGAGCATGGATTCACCACCTATCAGCAGACAGCTGGGCAAAGGAGTCTATTTTTTGGGTGTGGCATGGTAGGTTCGAGGTGTGGATGGATGTGGGATGCAGATGCATCAGAAAAGTCCTCTAACATAAATTGGTCCAAGTCAAGGTCAGCAGGGAATAGTGTGGTGGATGATTACGTGGCAGGTGGTGATGGTATGTGTGTGACTCTGCCATTGTGTATATTGATGTTGACTGGTGGTGGTGGTAGTGCTAAAAGTAAATAATTTATAGTGTCTACAGTTGGGTGTTCTGGAAGATCCATTATAGAGTTTATGAGGTGGTTGTCTATTGTTGCTGTTTGAATGTCATTTGTGGTTTTAAATGTGATTCCATAAGAGTAAATGGTGATGCAGGTGAATTTGTAGTGTGTATTGCATTTGGTGCAGTGAACACGTGACACGGACATGGGGATGTTGGTGATTTTGTATTGTCGTGGGCAGATATGCTGAACGTTGATCGTTGCACCAATGAGTTCTGTGGAGGTGGTGGTGTGCAAGTCATCTTAGGGTTAGGGTCTTCTTCCATTAGAGTGCTTTCTCCTGTACAGGTGATTAGTAGTTTACCTTTATAGTGTCACACTGAAGCATTGGTTATGCTGTGCAAAGAGCCAACGGTCAATGTCTTCTCACCCCAATTTGTAAAGTCAATGCGAGCAGTGTGGTCAGCAACTCTTGTATGCTGTGTTGGGAAGGAGACATCAATCTTGAACAAAATTGTGTCCTTTACTTTCAACGTGGATTATCTGCACTTTGGAAGTTTAAATAAAAAATACAATAGGTACAACAGCTGCAAATAGTGGACCTTTGAGGTATCTTGGAAAGAGTACATTCAAAAAGTAAGTACTTGCATTCTTTTTAAAGTCATTTTCAATTGTCAGGACACTACAGAGTGGAAGCACTTTGTGATTTTTCTGTGACAGTCAATGTCGTGTTGTAGCTGTAGTCCAGTTCCTTAACACAGGTCATTTTGGATCTGAAGCTGAAGAGGTCTTCTTGAGTTTGATCTATTCTTGACATCTTGTTGCACAATGATGTCATGCAAGTTCACTGGAGTCCTGTTTTTTAAGGTAAGGGGGGAAAAGATATTTTTAACATCAAGTGTATTTAAACAAATTTTAGTAAAAATTGGTCTAACCTTTGTGCATTGACAGATTGGAATTCAGAGTGCAGCTCCGGTTTAAACATCCATTCTTGTTATTTTGTGTTTTTCCTGGATTTCTGCCTCAAAATAATGGTGTCACAGTTCCGATCATCATCCTTGTTTCCACACCTGCACTCACTTCCTCGTCATCTCCCCATCATCATCTGCACTCCCTTTATAATGGACTCACTCCCAGCACTCCTTGTCTGTTTTTGTTATTTAATGTGTTAGGATGTTCTTTCTCCTTCGTTAAATAAATACTCTATTTTGTATAAGTCCGTGAATGCTTTGTCTCTGCTGCAACCGACACACATAACAGAAGAACAGACCTAAAGTGTGTGGACGTCTGCAGAGAATATGGGTATATTCCTGGTTCCGGTCACTCCAAAGACCCACAGACCCAAGCTCACAGCTGAGGACCCCCTTTGGACTCTCAGGCAGGACAGCTGTCCGCTGGAGAGGTATGTGGATGAATTTGCTGAGCTTTCTTGCAAAGTGAACTGGCCAGATGCTCCACTTAACGCCTGTTTTCTGAAGGGCTTGGACGAGGACACAATTCGCTATATTGAACCAAAACCTTTTTGCTCTAGGATCTAGATTTTGTTTGGATTTAGTAATTTAGAAAACTAGACAAATAGCACAAAGACTTTTAATATTTTTAGAAGTGTAATCTGAGTGTTACCTGTCTGTAGGTCTGGATGATTTGGCTAGTTTATGAAGTCTCCTTTTTCTTTTAGATTTGTGAAGAAGAGATACATTAAATAGATAAACGGTCACTCTTGGCAATGCAGGGATGTAATGGACAGCCGTGTTCCTTCTGGTAAATCCAGTCCACAGAAGTCGGGAACAATAATTCCTTCCAAAATTTGGAAACAAATTGGGGTCCCCTGTTGCAGGCTATGAATGTGAAAGACGTGATCAATGACCGTAACTGCAGTCTCCTTCACAGAGGGTAATTTAGGCAAGGGAATGAAATGGGCTGCCTTTGAGAACTGGTCTACTACGGTCAAACCAACCGTATTGTTCTGGGAGGGCAGTGACGAAATGGAGTGCAATGTGGGACCAGGGTCTCGAAGGGAGAGACAGCGGTTGTTTACCCAAATGTCATGAGCCATGGATCGCCACCAGAATCATTGTTTAACAAGAAAGCTGGTACGATTCACTTCTGGGTGGCAAACCACATTGGAACAATGATCCCGCCGAATAATATCAGATCGTAATCCCTTCGGCACAAATAAATGACCCGGTGGGCAACTTGATGTTCTTCGACTTTTCACTTTCGTACCATCTGGGGTCTATGTGAAAACGACCGAAAAAAGTGCCAACCAAGCCTGCCTGGAGTTGAGTCGTTTGGCGGATCTAATATACTTAAGGTTCTTATGGTCAGTCCAGACAATAAAGGGTAACCTCAAACCTCTAACAAATGACGCCACTCCTTCGACGTTAACTTGACTGCCAGAAACTCTGTTAGCAATGTTGTAATTACGTTTAGTGGAGGACAAATGATGAGAAAAGAATGCACAAGGGTACATCTTGTCGTCAGATGAAGAGCGCTGGGAAATAACCATGCCTACCCCAGTGTAGGATCAGGGGCTGTGAGAATGGAGCTAAAAAAAGTGGCTCTTGGGGTTGGTAAATGCAGCTTCAGCTGCACCAGACCACCTGAACGTTAATATTAAATGAGAAATATCATTTACAAACATTGTGTCTTTAAATAAATGGGAAGAGTGATGCAATACTTGTACCAATTTCCCATCCCTTTGAACTGAGGTTGGATCCATTTTCCCATCCCTTAATTTCCCATCCCTGATTGGTTGACCTTTTCCTTGATCCTCTTTCTCATCCCTTTGAACTGAAGTTGGACCCAAAAGAGTATAAAAGGCTTCTACCCCGACAATCTTTGTCATTCATTTACATTTTTTTCACTTGCACCACACTCTTTATCACCTTCCACACTTCTTTAACCACTATATATTTTTGCTGTATTATTGTTTTATATAAAATATATATATATATATATATATATATATATATATATATATATATATATATATATATATATAATTACAGCGATGCCGACCAGCGACTGCCTGCTATGCCACCATGGCTACAGCCAGCTGAGCCAAAACCTAGGTGTGAAACAAGGTGTGCGCAACAAAGAAGAGAGGAAACTGCTGCTTGCTATTCCTTCCAGGAGGGTGGACGACCGCAAGTGCAACTGCCCCCTGTGGCAAGGTCACCTCCCGGATGGACCGCCACCTGGCCGCCCACACCAAGGTCACGGCTGCAGTCCGCCGGCAGGCCATTGAGACCCTCAAGAGGAAGAGGATTGTGGAGGGTCTTGCCAAGCTGCGGGCCAGCAACCCGGGTGTGGCCATAGCCTCCAGCTTGGACCTGCAAGGTGTGGAGGACCTTGACGACCCCACCGTTGCTGTGGAGGAGGAGGAGGAGGAGGAGGAAGAAGAGGAGCAGGAGGAAGAAGAGCAGGAGGAGGAAGGAGGAGGAAGAAGAGGAGGAAGGAGGAAGAAGAAGAGGAGGAGGAGGAGGAAAAGGAGGAGGAAGAGAGGGCCTGTGACAACCTCAGCTGCCAGGACGAGCGGGAGGACCTCTGCAAGCAGGTGGATATGCTGAGCGAGTCACTCAGGCAGGCTTCCTCGGCCTCTCCCTCCCCGCGGAGGGAGAGGCCGAGGAAGACGAGCCCTTGGAGGAACCAGTCTGCCAGGACCCGGGTCCCTACCCCCCAGCCGCCAGGAAAGGCGTTGACGACCTCCTCTCAACAACAACAACAGCAGCAGCAAGAGAAGCACCCCTTCCCGGACCACGTGGCGGCCCTGAGTGAGTACCTCGCTTTGAGTGTTTTGGACCGTATAACAGGGGTAGCCGTTCATCCAAACACACTGTAAGCAAGTGGATAGTCGAGGCCATTTCACTCGCCTACGAAGTCTCTGGTAAGCAGTGTCCTTTAGCTGTCAGAGCTCACTCGACAAGGAGTATGGCGGCCTCCAAGGCCTTAATTTTGGGGGTTTCCCTCAAAGAAATTTGCGATGCGGCCAAGTGGTCCTCACCTCTCACGTTTGTGAGATATTATGACCTCGACCTGGCTCCAGGGTCAGCAGTTGAACTGTCCTAGTGTGCCACAGTTTCACACAGACAAATATTTGTGAATATGGCGTTTTGGTATATTGTTCCCAAAGCGACCTATCGGTCTCAGTGTGAGTTTCCTCGAAAGGGAACGTCTCAGGTTACGCATGTAACCATAGAAGAAAGGGAATAAGATGCGCCGTCGTGTTGCCATACTCCCTGCATCCCTGTGATCGATTTGCTTCAGCAGTTTTAGCTGAAGCTGGTCTCGCTGGATGTATACTTATACTTTCCTGGTCATGACATCACCTGCCTGTGATGTTCACTTTCGCCATTGGACTAGTTGACAGACGTGCATCAGACGCAATCACGTTGGGGGCATTGTCAAAGTAACCTATTTGGACATTTTGCCGCAATAGCAGTGACATAAATGAAAATGAGTGACATGATTTGATCAGCAGCTGATTGAACAGATTTGACCCGAATGTCACATTTATCCAATCGCCTGCTTATTTATTGTCTTATAGGCCAACGAGGGTCTTTTTTGTTCACGCTGAAGTAAATTTAAAATAATAATTAAAAAAAAAAAATTGTCTGGCCAATCCGGGGCCCCTGCCAGTGTTAATTTCGTTAACGAAGACGACGACGAAAAATATTCGTTAACGACCATTTTTTTCAGTGACTAAGACAATACATTGACAAGCTAAAATAATATCTGATGATAAAAACTATGACGAAACTTATGCCGTTTCTTTGTTGACGAGACGGGACTAAAATGTTATTTGAGGAATATCGGACATTCAAAATATACTATCTCTTAGTAGGCTGTCTTTCAAAAATGTGCGTCCCTGTCAATTAAGAATGAGCGCGTCAGCAGCATTCTTTTGGCAGCAGGCAGCTGTATTTGATGTCACGGGTATGGGTAGTCTAGGCTACCAAAACTCGAACTAGCACACGCTTGCTGCAACAATGGCTTCAGCACCTAAAAGTTTTGGAAGGAAACGAAGAAATTATATATGGAAGCATTTCTGTTATGTTATCTGAACGGAAACCATTGTGCAATGTCACAGAACACTGAGAGAAGCCCTGCGGCTATAAATTATGTGGAAAGAATACCACAAATCTTAAAAGACACCTGAAAGCACATCACCCTGCTGTTTATGCAGCCACCGTCATGGTAAGTACGCTAACTGTGAAGTCTTTTATCCAACTCCTTTTCTTAATGTTAGATTAGTGTTACTGGACGTGTCATCATAGTTAAATTCGCTAGCAAGCCATGTTGGCTTAGCCAAGAAGCAATTTTTTTCTTGTTTGCCAAGTTAGCTAACGTTAATTAAATGTAATTCACATGTATTTGTATAGCGATTTTCACAATACATAGGCCTATGGTTTCAGGCAGCTTTACAGAAGATGCATTACATGTGCTGTTACTGTAGCAAGATTATTTTTGGCTATAGCCTGTTAACTTAGTTGTAATGGAAAAGAGATAGCAAGCTATTTCTAAAATGACAGATTTATTTACTATAGTGTTTTTGAACCATACTACAGTAAATAGTACTCTCTATATATAGTATTTACAACACTTTGTTAACTGATAAACTAATAAATGCTGTAGTATACTTTAGTTTTTAGTACAGTAATATGTAGTGTGTATTATAGTGTAATATACCCTATAGTTGTAGAAAAAAACTTAGTACAGTATTGGGTGAAGTAATTTGTTCATATTACTATAGTTGTTAATATTACCACAGCAAGTATAGAATTACAACAAATTAATTCAAGTACTCTACTATAGTATGGTTCAAAAAACAATATAGTATTTACTATAGTTTTTTTTTTATGTGGGGTGCTTATTGGCCATGTACGTATGCTTAGGTAGGATAGTGTCATAATTTTAATGTAAAAATGTATTCTTGTTAAAAACAATAGTTGTACTACTTGTGAGTAATATCAATAATATGTAATTAATATTAGCCTAGGTTTAATTTAAACTCTTTTGTAGCTTTAAGGACGCATTTTTATGGAGTAATTACAAATCCAATCTTCTTTCTATTCACCCAGGTCCGAGAGAAGACTACACAACTCAATTATCCCAGTGGCATTCTCAGTGTCAAAATATAAAGCAGATTCGCCAGAACAAATCTCTAAAGAAAAGATGATTGCCTATTGGATTGGACACTCTGGTCTACAGTTGAGGATGATGATTTTATCCTTATGATAGAGAGCATCGAAAAACAAAAATTCAGAGAACAACTTTGGGATGGACATATGGACAAAAAGTGGACTTACAGCATAATTTCTCGCCATTAGTGCATGCTACTTTTGTACTCAGGAGGAAAAAGCAAAGCATATATTGTTGAACCTGGTTCAGCTGTCCCACCCTCACACAGCAGACTGTCTAAAAACTTGTGTTTACAGGTGCACACAGGAGTGGGGAATACCGAAAAACAAGATATTAACTGTCATAACTGATAATGGTAGCAACATGGTTGCAGCATTCAAAAATACTGAACAGGATGACCACAGTAGTAGCACGGGCAAAGAATCCCAGTAGGACAGTGAAGAAGACTCAGAGGATGTCGAAGACCAGAGGTAGGTTCTTTTAGTTTGTAGATGCTGATAACATTTTCAGTACCAGCCTACATTCTGTCTGTCAAAGAGCTATGTTTAATATATTACTCATTATATTTTGTTGTTCATGGCAATTGAGTTTCCTGCAGAGGATTAATAAGGTCTCTGTTCTTTTTCTGTGTTTATTTTATGTAGGTTTGGAGCACTAGAGAGGATGCCCTGTGTTGTACATATCTTGCAACTAGTGGTCAACCTAATTCAGAAAGAAACAAGTGTCAAACGCCTCCTAGACAGAGTTCACCTACTTGTTGAGCTCTTCCGCAAGTCATCCATGGCAACAGAGCAACTGCTGCAGCTGTCTGGGCTCACTCTGGTTAAAGACTGCCCCACTAGAAGGTCCAGCACCTACCAGATGATAACACATCTTATTGATGCAAAGGACTCACTTAGTCAAGTAGCTGATAGGATGGGCTGTGATTGTCTGCTTCTAAGTGAATGGCAAAGACTAACT
Source organism: Chanodichthys erythropterus (assembly GCF_024489055.1). NCBI lineage: Eukaryota > Metazoa > Chordata > Actinopteri > Cypriniformes > Xenocyprididae > Chanodichthys > Chanodichthys erythropterus. The sequence goes on from NC_090223.1 coordinate 57,363,060, forward strand.
CAGAGATCTGCTCCTCCCCTTTGCTGAGCACACCCAGATGCTCCAGAGTGACACAATGTCCTTATGTCTGGTGGTGCCTGCACTCCTGGACCTGAGTGCTCACCTATCTGAGTTTCCCCAGACCCAAGGTTCTAGCCACAAGGACATAACTTCTCTGGCAAAAAAAAAAGATGAAGGCAAACCTAGACCAACGCTTTAGCTGCTTCCTTAATCCCAGTGATTCAAAGTTCTCATCCCTTGCTACTGCTGCATGCTTCCTCGATCCAGCGGTCTCAGCTATGCACTCATTGAAAATCTTGACGAACACATTCAGGAGCTACTGAATAGTGCAGAACAGTACATTGCTGAAATGGTGTCACCTGTTATACAGGAGGAAGCTGCTAAATGTGAGGGAGGAGATGAGATATGTGAGGAACAGGAGGAGCCACATGCAAAGTGACCTAGATTTAAATTTCTAACAAAAAGTGCAAAGTCAAACCAGCCATCTAGACCAAGCCACTGCCACAGAAAGCTCTGTGTCAGGCAAGAAATTCAAAAAATCAAGGAGCAGCTGTCACAACCCATAAACGAAGAGACTGCCTTTGAGTTTTGAGCTTCACATGGCTCTACTTATCAGCTTCTAAAACCCCTGGCCCAAGACCTTCTCGCTGTGCCTGCATCTCAGGCATTTGCTGAGAGAGTTTTTAGTATCGCAGGTGACCTGAGTCAGGGCCGTCGGAATTGAGCCAGGTTGATCTTGGAAAGCCCTTTTCTTAAAATGAATCGGTGTCAGTAGCCTGCTGAAAGGATCACGGTTGTTAATATACTGACATCTTACTATGTCTATTGTTTGCTTGAAGATGTCACCTCTGTGCTGATGTTAGGCCACTTTGTTGGCATTTGTGCACTTTGTTTCAACTTTTTATTTTATTTTGTAGGTAGCAGAAGGTTAAAGTAAGTTTAAAGTAAGAGTTAAAGTAATGGGTTTGTGAACAACTTCTATAAATTGCTCACTTGCAAGTTATTACTCTCTGACAATAACTTTTCACTGGCAATTTTGATCAATGTAGAGTATATAATGGTTGGTTACTGGTAGTTGAATTGTTCTTTTGTATAAGTCCAAAATACAAAGTAAGCCTGTAATTTTTGTTTAAGATTTCAAATGTTGTTTTGCTTCCAATTTTGTGTCCACCTTTTAGTGGTTTTATCACATTTGAATTAACACTCTAGGGTCGGCGGTCACGTCGGCGTGACCAACGCGTTTTTTTTTCTGACCAGTGTGAAAGAGACTCAAAATACTCCGTCAATGTTGCACATACAATTAAGAGCTATACACCATTATAATCTGAGTGTACACAAATAAAAGAAGATATTCCACAGAGTAAAAACAAAATGTTGTGCTTTTTGCAAAATAAAGAAAACTAACATGAAGCGTGATCTCTCGTCTCCCTCTGAATGAAGTCCAATCTGATAGTTCTCAGAAAATGAACTGTAACTTAGAAGTCTAATTTTTTTGTGATTAGTATTCTCTGTCTAAAGACACGTTGAAATGTCGGGTTTTAAATTGTGCAAGTCAAATCGAAACAAAAATTCTGGGTTTATGTAATCTGTATGAAAAGAGAGCCATGTCAGTCCATGATTCAGCACATTATCCGATAATGCGGCCACGCCCACGGAGCCAGCACTATTCAGAGGCAAATTCTGAGGCAATGCATGCATTCATCGTCTCAATCGTGTATTTATTGTCTTGAAAAGTGTTTATCTGAATGTTAAAGCCATGGTTAGCGAGCTCTAGAAGACATGCAGTTAGTTCCTGGTTCTTCTTCTTTATATGGATTTGTGGACTAAAGGTGTAAAGAGCGCCCTCCGGCTGCAAGTATGAATTGAAAACAGTATCCAGCGTTCATAGTGAAGACAATATATATAGAATAAATATTACTCCTCTGTATAGAAAATTGACAAACATATGAGAATCCATCAATATTTCTCCAAATGTGCATGCTTTTAAGCTAAAAGCCTATATGAAATGCCATAGAGGTAACATAACTGTTCAGACACTTTGCATCACAGAAACGCATTACATTTTAAAGAATATAATAGAATACCATTATTTTAAATTGTAATAACATTTCACAGTATTGCAGTTTTTTCTGTGTTTGATTTACACCATGATGAGCTGAGACATGATTCTTTCACAGCCTACCTGACTGAAAGAGCTCATTATTTATGCAGCTCATTAGAGCTCTTTTTGCGATTCTTTTGTCTTCTCAGGCGAGAATCACCCATTATTCATGATGATTCACGCCTCCACGCATACTGTGTTTATTGACCAAAGATGTTTTATATGAACAAGCAGGCAGCATAATTTTTACATCATTTTGAAGCAAAATCTCTAGTCTACAACCTACAATACCCAGAAGTCTTGTGAACACAAATTTAATATATATTTTTTGGCTTTATTTCAGTGACTTAAGTTTTTTGTTTTTTTCAATAGCCATGCATAAACGTTATTCCTTCAAAAATACAAACATGTACATACATGTTCCTCACATATTATTGTAGCCTAGTTTGTGCTGAATACAGTGTAATGACACTTTATCCATTAATATGTTTATTAACAACTGAAAAAAAACCCACAAATGTCAGGCATGTTAAACCTTCTCCAGGGCACCAAAAAACCTCAGACCCCTGAGGGTTAACATAACAATAGTTATAAGAACTGTCCTCTTAAATGCACTGTCAGACAAAGGTATGTCAGACTCAGATGTTAAAAAGCAGTCTGTGGTTGATGAATATATTACTGTGTGTTCATTGCACTTTTATTTGAAGTTTCAAATAAATGTTGTTTTTCCATAACAGCCAAAGAAAAAAACGTTTTTTACTTGATTCTTGAGCTATAATACCACTTTTATCTATTCTTAATGTATGATCCTACATTATAAATTAGCGGAAAGCCCAGATTAGGCTATCCAACTAAGGAAAAGTGATATGTAAAATTGCACAAATGCAGTCATTACAGCCTTTTACCTTGATTCAAATTTCTCATAAGCTTAACTAATTTGGTCTAAAAAGAGAAAAATAATAATGACTTTTTTTTTGTCTATAGACTAGATTTAAAATAGCTATCAAAATTAATGTTAGTAACTGCATTTTGACAAAAATGCAATGACTTTTCGTCGACTACAACTAGACTAAAATATTAAAGACAAAAATGACTAAAATGTGACTAAGACTAAAAAGCATTAGTTAAGCCTAAACCTTATTAGTTTTAAACTTTGCATTACGTTAATATAAAATTTTATTTAAAATTGAAATTTTAAATAGTATTTCAAAATATATACTCATCCAGTATAAAATCAAATACAACTGCCATCAATAGAGGGAAAAACAAAACAAAAAACAAAGCAACTGAACAGCCTACATTGTTTTAAAAAATTTACTGTTGATGTAAGATGGCCATGAATGTCACTGTGTCTCCATTTTCAATCTTGATTGCTCTCTTTTCAGTTAGTTTTTGGGGCTCTACCTCATTGTCATTTGTTTTTTTACTGTAGTTGGACACCTCCAAAATTAATGAGTGGCAGGGTTCAATGAGCAATATTGCAAGATTGTGATATATTCTGCAAAGAACATGTTCATCTTTCTTCTCATCATTGGTGATCTCGCAGCAAGAACAACACAAGCTTGCCTGTATAAAGCATGAATTGGCAGAATTGTCTCTCAAGCTCGTCCAGGCCTTAAGGGGTATGAGAAAAGATGGACGTTATTTGACTTCGTAGTTGAAGCGGCCTAGAGCTGACTTGTTGTTTTTGGATTGTGGAGAGCTTGACTTTTCTTTCTCCATAGGTCCAACTGACAAAAAGGCTGTTCACCACCCTCAAGCATGCCTAATGCATGTAGTCAATTGGGAAGCTTTTTACCATGTCAGTGGGCAGCTGGATGAGTGGAGAATTGCCATTGTGATGCTCAGGCTGAACATAGCTCCTAAATGGATAACACTTAATAACAGTACATGAATAATCATGTACTAACACCTGAATTAATAGTTATGTCAACATGAACTCATGACTAGTGAAGAAACGAACTAATCATGAACCAATGAAGAGCTATCCTTCATGAATTCATGCATGAATTATGCATTAATTAACATTTATGGGTAAACTAAACCAATAGGTTCCATAAGAAGAAATAAATACTATTCTGAATTTAAAATAAACATTACAATTTTACAGTATTAAATTACATCATAATCTGCAGCTTTGTGACAAATAATGCCACATGATTATTTAGCCATTAATTATACTGATCCATCTAATCAAATGTGGAAAATAGAATAATGACTACCAGTAATTAGTGTTGGGCAATGTCTACCAAATTGTCATCAAATGATATCTGC